>NC_133530.1:52029548-52055416 GCF_048544455.1 Silene latifolia
TTTCCGAAATGTAAAATATAAAGTAAAATATAACATATGATCAGCCGATAGTTTCTAAAAGTATTAATGGGTTAAAATTTAACGTGTCACTTTCGTAATCTTTTAGCGAAAAAAAACTACTGTTCACAAACTATTATTTTGTAATGATATTATACTATTTATATTGATGAAGCTAATTTATAATAGCTCTAACTAGTTTAACGAAAAATTATTTAAATTGAACCTCTAAAAAAATTTAGCAAAATAAATTTAAATTGTTGTACTCATACAAGGGAAGTTTTGAAAAATATTAACACATTATTGTAATGAAGTACATACCTTTCTCATATATATTTAACTCATCTATCGTAAAATAATTGATGAGAAGGGAAAAAATCATGAAGATAAGAAGACTTTTACCTATACAAAATGTAAGAAAAAATAAAAAAAATATAACATACAAACATGAAGGTGACAATTTGCTCAGTTAGAGATGTGTTCTCTGCTGGGTACAGCAATGGGTGTTGGCTTGCAGACATGAGAGGTTACACGGTCAGTTCAGGTTATGAGTGGCTAAGGCAGAAAAATCAACAGGTTGGATGGGCAAGGTTAATTTAGAAGAGCTGGATGGTACCTAAACACAGCTTCTTCTGTTGGCTTATGCTCAGGAAGGCTCTGAATGTCAAAGAAAAACTGTTTAGGCATGGTGTTACTGTTAATGACCAGTGCTGCATCTGTGGCAATGGGAAGGAGGATTTCAGTCATCTCTTTCAAGATTGCAGGTATACTAAAATGGTGTTGGAGGCTATATGTTTATCCCTGCAAATACCAGTTCCAACTGGGAATGGTATTGTTTGGATAGGGAGAAGGAATTGGCCGGTTTATAAGAAGAATGTCTGTACACTTGCGTTCATGGCAGTGTACTATTCAATATGGCAGCAACGCAACAGTGCCAGAACAGATGGTGTTCTACTGAAACCTGCTACATTGACTACTCAAATACTCAGATTGATGCAGGTTCATGCAAGGGTGAAACTGAATATGAAGAATTATTAGCAAGAGTTGAATTGGATCAATGCACTTATCACTGTATAATTTTCATGTAGTTTGATCCTATAAACCTAATTATTTAGCTTGTAATAGTCTTTGTGCTTAATGAGATTTCTTACATTTCACCGAAAAAAAAAAACATGAAGGTGACAGGCTAGAAACAAAATAGAAAAAGGCAGAATAAAAGTAAAGAAAATCTTCACTTTTAACAATTAACATCAAAAATTTAGTTCACTATGGGATTCGAACGCAGGTTATTTGTGTAAAAACTAAACATCAAACCACCAAACCACAGGCATAACACTGATTCTCTTATTACTTGATATAGTATATATTGTTTCCCTAAAACTACTCGGGCTTTAGCCCGAGTAGCCTAGCCCTATATCCGCCCCTGTGCTGCACTGAACAAAAGAATACAAGTAGAGGAATAATTTTCAATCAAACATAACTTGCTCAAAAGGAGTTTTAAGTTTCGCTAAATGTTAGCTTTCTCAAATTTTATATGGAAAAAGCTCTTGCATCTAAACATCTCATTATGACTATTTCAGAGCTATAACAACTATAATTTCCGCACACTTATCAAATTGTAGCAACGGCACTGTACTACCAACTGCTTTTTATACAACTTAAGAGTAGAGTATCGGATAGTATAGACACATCTATTTTATGAAGAGGTTTCAGAGTTTTAGTCTAAGTTAAAGTTTCGAAGTGTTCTCTCTTGTTGTCTTGTGCAACATAGCTGCTAACTACAGTCTAGCCAACTGGATGCAATAACTGATAAAAAAAAAAACAGAGACAAAAAAATAAGATTTGAAAAGGCTTGAATCAATGTTGGTGATTCGAGTTAAAACACACGAATTTAAATGTAGTTGGGGATTAATCAAACTGGCGCAGTAACAAAAGATCCTTCCTCACAAGAGTCTTAATTCCTTATCCGCCAAATCTAAGTATCACTTATGATGTCTCCCTTGTGAAGCACCTGTTTCTTCCTTATTGATATAGGCATCCTTAAATCTCTTCAATTCCTACATGCTGGAATAATGCCGATTGATATAGGCAATTAGGCATCCTTAAGGGTGTGTTTGATAGCAAAAATGGAAGGAAAGGGAAGGGAGGGGGAAGGAGGGAAGGGAAAGGGAGAGAAAGGAAGGTGAGGGGGAATGGAGTGTGGGTGTTTGGATACAATTTCCCTCCAAATCTTACCTATTATGGAGAGATTTTAATTAGGCTTGGAGGAGAGAAATTGAATCCCTTCAAATCACTCCCCCTTCATTTCCCTCCACCCTCATTTGCTATCCAAACAAGAGATTTTAAATTCCCTGCTCTCCCTCCCTTTCTTTTCCCTCCAAACACACCCTAAATGTCTTCAATACCTACATGCTGGAATAATGCCGAGACTATTCCACTCATCGTTTACAAATGTATTTCAACTGAAGATTGGTCTACTTCCCCACTTTTGTTTTACCACTCATACTGTTTCACGCCTGCTGACACTGTGGTTGGTTTAAGACTACAATATCCATATGACTTTGTATACTGTTTCATATACTGCATTTTGCAATGAGCCAAGTTGACGCCAAAAATCATATACCGTGTTCTTCAAAGAGCTACATTGACGCCACAATGCCACAATTCATATACGGCCTTCCTCAATCGCCACAATTCATAGACTGCTTTACTCTTAACATACAAAATGCATCCCTTCTTTAATTTAAAAAAAAAAAAAAAAAAAAAAAGAGAACATGTGAGATTACTTACAGTTTAGTGAGTGACTAGTGGTGGCCGTAGTCAATTTGCTGAACTCTTGATCATGCTCATAGTCCTCATAATTGGAACATTCCTTTAACATTTCTTCAATTTTGTCCATTTGTATAGCTGAATGAAAAAAACAAGGTAGCACTAAGAACAGAATGAAATCATACCTTCAGTCTCCTCTACTCCTTGTCTGAGTAAAAATCGACATTGAAAAGAAGATTAAATAGTTTGATGAGAAGAATATTTAACATTAACAGAAGATATCATTAGTCATTACCTTCATCAAACAGAAATATATTTTACAAAACTTGTTGTTGCTTTTATTAAAAATAAATCAAGTGTAACAATACTTACAGAGTTGAGAGTGATTTATGGTAGTTGTAGTTGATTTGCTCGACTCATTACCATGCTCATGTGTCTCGCAAAGAGAGTATTCCTTAAGCATTTCTTCAAGTTTGTCCATCTATGTAGCTGCATAAAAGAAAAGGCAAAAGAAGAAACAAGTTACCACTATTATCAAACAATCCTACATTTTACAACTATGAACATAATTAAATCATATCTTCATTCTCCTCTAATCCTTCTCTAAGTAAAAAACCGACATTGAAAAGAAGATTAAATTGTTTGATGAGAAGAATAGCTAACAGAAGAGATGATAATTTTACTAAGAAATAAATGTATTTATGTGGAAAGACATCTTCATTCAGTAAGATCTGATCATTTCATTCACTATAGATCATTAACTATCTTTTTCAATTTAATCAGCTATCTTGCTTCAGTCCTCATAACCAACATTTCATCCCTAACAATCCGACCATCGTTTGCTGCCTATAGTACTCCGATACCACATACATGTGTGATGTGTTGAATGCTCCACACTCGCATATAGTTCATTTTAAACACACACTAGTTTTAGCCGAATCTAAGTAGGTTGTTGCCCACACCAAGGCCGCTCTCCCCATCCAAACCCACCACAGTCGTTGTGTTCCCCAACCCTCGAATTCTATCTCCCATATCCCCTTTAATATCTCCGAGACCGCTGTCCCCCACCCCAATATCCATAATGGGTACTCCTTAATTCCACCCATCTCTATCATTTACAAGGAAGGCCAATGGACATACATTTACAGAAAATCACCCATAATCTCGAAATAACAAGGAACTATAACTCTAATCATTTCGAATTTCAATAAATCCCAAAGAAAATGTAACATAATGGTCCACATGTAGCTTGTATCTCCAAGTATCAGTAAAAAAGATTTCAACTTTACCAAGAAATTGTTGTTATTTTAACAATTTATACATTTATTTTTAAGTTAGGCTTATAAACAATAATGTAATTTCAGAAAATGTGTTAAATTTTTTAAAAAAGATGGCAGCTTTGACAAGGAATTGTAGTTTCTTGAACAATCAAGTACGATGAAATGGTGCTAGACTGCTAGTAAGCTAAATTTGAATCACCAAGTGAAAACTTACCTGAGAAGATGAGACAAGTTGAGGTGAGATTTTCACTTTTCACACAACACAATAATTCAGAATTGTAGGTCTTGTTTAAGACACTCTTAACTTAAAATCCACACCACAATTTCATTTTAATATCATTTAAATTAGTTGTGAGTGTTGTTTAATTTATGGTCTTAAATAAGAGTTCGTGTTTTATTTTTATTTTAAAGGAGGTTTAGAACCAAACAAATTAACAATTAATACCCTGCTGGTATTATCTAACTTAAGAGAAGGCCTGACAAAATTAACCCGATCCGAATAACCCGATCGGATGTCCGAACTCAAGACCTGAACTTGACTCGTACCGATATAACCCGCCCTAATGTTTATTGTTGCAAACTAATTATTATCCACAAATAACTTTATCATAGCTAGCCTGAAAAGGACCCGAACCTGAAATGACCTGACATGACCCGACCCGACCCAAAGTCTACAAACCCAAAATACCCAAACCCAAAATTGATCCGAACTGACCCGTTTGTCAAGTCAACTTACGAGTTACTATCTTAATAGTCTATTTAAGTGAAATTAACTCATGTCCAAGGCCAACAACATAAGTTACAAAAAAATGAAAATCATAGTATGCTTCCATCACCCATAATCTCGAAATAACAAAGGAAATATAACCCAGGTTCGTCTTTGAGGGTGTGCGGCCCATGCGATAGTACATGCCCTCGAAATTTTGGCCCAAAATTCGTCTTTGAGCTCCGCCCAAAAAACATGAAAATCTGAAATAAAAACGTTTGAAACATGAATTTTACTCCTATTATTTAGGGCTTTAATTTTTTTTTACAGCTAATGTAGTCTAGTGGTTATTAATTTAGCACAAATACTATCCTACAATCAGTTGTATAATAGCATTATACAACTGCATCAAAGTTATCGAGCTCTCACACAAAGTTGTTGAGTTATTTTAAAAGTTATTGAGCTATTTTACGAAGTTATTGAGCTTAATAATTATTCTGTTAAACTCAATAACTTTGTACCATGGCTTGATAATTTTGTTAATAGAGCTCGACAACTTTATAACAAAGCTCAACAATATTGAATAAGTTGTATATACAACCGATTATATAATACATTAACTGTTAATTTAGTGTTAAGTTTGATGTAGAATACGCCCCAATTCCCAAGTTCCACTAATATGGCTGCCATTTTTTTTTCACAAACTTAAGGATTTGAGGTGAGTTAGTATTTCTTCCACTTCAATCATTTTTGTTAGGGTATAAAATAAACGGAAAATTCACGTGATACCCTTAAACTTTGTCATTTTGTACGTGGTAACCAACTTTTTAAGTTTGTGTATATGATACCCTCCATGTTTGATTTTCATGAACAACATGTCTTTTTTGTCGCTATAAAAAAACTCAATTGTGCATAACTCCTAAATTGGAATTCAGAATCAGCCAAATTTTTTTCTTAAAATGATTATCTTGTAATAATCTACGATTTGAGAAAAAAAAATCGTCGACTGACATTTTATAAGGTTTTTTTTAACGAAAATCTCAAATCAACCATATATTTCTATCTTAAATTTCCGAATGACCACTTTCTTTTTATCAATTTATAGATCTCGAAGAGGTAATCAGTTAGGAAAAAAAAATTAGTCAAATCCGATTTCTGTTCTATGATTTATACTCAATTGAAAATTTTAAACACAATAAAAAGGGCACGTTGTGCTTGAAAATCAAATCTCAAGGATATCATGTGCATAAACTTAAAAAGTTGGGTACCAAGTACAAAATGACAAAGTTCAAGGGTACCACGTGAATTTTCCGTAAAATAAATATAATACCCCAGACAAACTGGCACGGTTGACGAGCCTTGATGGCCCACTCGGGTCTAAAAGACTTTAAAATCCGAATATTACTTAGACGGAGAACCTCTTAATCTAGATATCCGCCAGACAAGTCATGCTAGTGACATCATTGGAGTGATGTCACTTAATAACATCATCCCAATGATATCACTCATCTACTTACCACCTCCATATATACAATACTTGGAGTTAGAGGTGGACTTGGGGGCGGTTCAGCATGGGGCGTGCTGGGTTAGGGGGAGGGTCGAGCTCACACTTTGGGCTGGGTGATGTCGTGCTAAAAGCGGGCCAGGCTGGAGATTGGTGGCCTTGAATCGGCACGGGTGAGTGATGGGTTAGCGAGCTGGGTGCGGGCCGGACAGTTGGTCCTTTTTTTGTTATTTAGTGTTGTAAATTGTAATAATCGTTATTTTTAAACTAGGAGCATTTAGTTGTAATATCGTTATTTGTAAACTGTCGATATTAGTTACTCCCTCTTATCCTCCATAACATTCCCCTTTTGTTTTGACACAAAGATTAAGGAAGCACACTATCCTACTATATGATTAAATTGGACCACACAAACACACTACCTCGCCATAGAACTAAATTCTTAGCACAAACACTTCCCAAACATAGAAATAGGGAAGAAATTGTGAACACACGGAAAAGGAAATAGGGAGAGTTATTCAGAATAGGAGGAAGTATTTAGTTGTTATTTTTTTTTTGGTAAGTTTTAGTTATTTAGTGTTTAAAAATAGAAAAAAAAAAGGCTTGATCGAAATTAATGTAGCTCTTTAAAACGATATCAAATATTTTTATTATTTTTCAAATTACGTTAATTTGGATGTCTGCGTATCTCAAAAGAATCAAAACCCACGTAGTTCTTCACTTCTCTTACTTATCTTTATGGCGGATTTGGCGGTGTTGGCGTAATCAATCTTCATCGGTTTCGACGGGAGTTTCGGCACGGAAGAAGCATCGGTTGTCAATAATTCATTTGTATCACTTTCTTCTTCTTCATCATTATCTCTTTAACATCTTTTTTCCGCTTGATCCCAAGTTTTTTTTTCACACACACATTTTGACGGTTTTTGAGTCCTAGCTTGATCTTTTTTCATCTAGAACCCTTCTACCTCCACTAAAAGTAGACTTGGACGCACCGGTAGTACTGGGCACTACTAGTACATCCCTAACAACTTTGGATAATATGAGAAATTGGGCGGAGTGATTCCTCCACCGTGTTAGAATCTCGGATTGTTGCCCCCCAACGGAACGATGGTCAAAGTTTAAATATTCGGTTATAGTATAAGCGGTGGAAGATGTTCTAGAAGTAGTACTAGTTGATTGTGTTTTGTTAAGAGTTACAAGCTATTGGGCGGTCAAAAATAGTCTTAGTCGGCATTATTTTAGACTTCTTAGAACTAGATCCACATTCCCCCGCAAGTTCATTTTCATAAAGAGCATATAATTGATGCACAATATGAAACCTAAAATTTTGTAATAAAAATATAACATGTCTTTTAAACCACTTGCTTTAACACATAGAACAAATATCAAACCAACACAATAAATAGTGGGAAATTGAATAAAATAATCTAACCATTTTTTCTTCATTTTAGCAAAAACCGATCTTAAGCAATCTACATTTTCACATTGTTTCATTGCATCAACGATGAAGCAACATCGCAAAATAACACAATGACATTAAGGTTATAAACTTGAGAAAAAACATTTGTTACATCTTTAAAACTTTTAACAAATCGCATACATGTTTGGCAAGTAACCACATAGATTCATTAATTAAGTTGACATCGTCTTTATGAGCCTCGTGTTCATTATACAAATGAGTGATAACATCTTTATATCTGATAGCATCAAATAGCATTTTATGAGTTGAACTCCATCTTTTTGGTGTATCTAATGACCATTTCTTAGGCCTTAACTCCAGACGTTTACACAATCAATAAATTCACATCTAAAATTCATTTCATTTCTAATCCATTTAATTACACTTCTAATTGGGTATAACAAAGGAAATAACGAAGATATACCTTCTTATGCGGACAGCTTAATAATGTAAGCACAACATCTAACATGGACAAGTTATCCTTTGAACAACATTTTCATTTGTAATTTAACATTATTAATGCATTTTGGGTTGACGGAAGCATTATCAAAATAAATAGACATAATTTTGTTGCTTAACTTAAACTCGGTAATTGTGTTGTTAATACGAGTGAAAATATTATAATTGGTGTATTGTTCTTCCATTAAATCAAAAGTAATTATACGTTTATCTAATCTAAAATCATTACCAATCCAATGTAAAATAATATATAAATAGGGTTCAGCTTGTTTAGATGTCCAACAATCACTTTCATATGATGAAAAACAAACACGGTTTTCATATGATGAAAAACAAAGCAATCAATTCATTTCTAGCTCGTTCATATTGAGATTTAGTACGCTTTTTTAAATGTTTTTCTTGACACTTTATAATACAAAAGGTTGTAAAGATAATTTAACAAATTCTTCTAATTCTTTAGAATCATCATAAGTAAAAGGTTGCTCGATCATACAAACATATTTAGCCATCTTATCAACCACAGTTTTTCGGTTATAAAAGACCGGTTAACCTCCACCGGGCATCGAAGATGCATAGCCACCAATTGTCGGGTGTTTTGCCTTTCGTCCGCTGATTTTGTGTTTCGACAATTAGTTCATGCTTTCATTCCAAGTGACTGGTCAAAGTTCTCGTTCCCGTTCCCTTCTTCCATTAATAAGGGACGACTCCCCCCTCCCCCCGCGGAACAAACTTTACAAGAGAATGTAAAGTTGATTTCTTTACCTTGTATTTGACCGTCACAAGGCACTTTCTCATAATACAACCAAACCAAAGAATAATCGTCTTGTCTTCCACCTTTTTTCTTGTAGTGTCGGTACTAGTCGAATCCGAATCAACAAAAGTTTAAGATGTTGGAATATGTGTCCTCCGACAATAATGCGATCACAACTGTCGATCATGATGATCACATGTTTAAATCTCATTTTAAGAATACATGTGGGATGTAATATTTTATCAATTTGGTCCACACATATCGGTAATGATTGGCTGACTAGAGTTTGACATTACTGTCGTGCGACGGTGGTGATCAGTTGATCCCCTTAGGTCATACCTATAGGGAAATACTCTTAATCGATTATTTAATTAATCGTATGCCGATACGAGTTAATTAAATTGCTTAAAATTGACGGGTAATTTTGTGAGTAAAGTTAACGTGTCTTATTGTAATTTGATTAAATGAGATACGGTCTAAGTAATCGAATTGTTTTATTACTTAGATAAAATTATTGTTTACGAAACAATTGAAATTGAAATTGAATGAATAATTTATTATAAATACAAGACGTTGTAATTTATAATTTGATAAACCGTTTTGGTACAAGTAATTACGAATTACTAGTCGATTTTGTATATGACATATTTTATGAGTATGTTGATTTTTAATATGTTAAAAATACATTACAATTTCATATGTCAAGTAACATGTCACATATGTTACAATTGACAAATGACAAAAATAAAATGGACCTCCCATTTTATATATGTGCCGAAAATGGAGGGGATTATGATTGATATTGTGTTAATTATTTTTAAGTGGAAAACACAATAATTACCTATAGTCTTAGCCTTGCATACCTATTATTTCTTGGGTAGAAAAACTAGCTCATGCATTGGGCACACTCCTCCCCTCCAACCGGTTTTGCATGAGAAAAAGGCAAGGGTTTTTCCTCTCCATTATTCATTCATCTTTTATGATATAATTTCTAGTGTAAGAAATTACTAATCTCTCTACATCTTATGAAACTTTTAGAGAAATAAAAACCTCACAAAAGCTCCTCTCTTGACCGAAATATTCAAGGGAAAATACAAAATATTTTTGTGTCTTTTTTTTGGTGAAAGGTTAGAAATTCTCATTAAGCTCATAACAAACAATTACAAACACAACAATTCATAAAACAAGGATAAATCAATCATATTTGAATTGATTTTATCCAAGTTTCATCACTAACTCTTTTAGTACATTTGAGCCAATACATAGTACGTAAATTGAGAATGCTACTAATATGCTGAAAGACTGCATCAGGATGCATAACACACCCATTGATTCTTGCACTATTCCGCTGAATCCAGATAGTGTAGTAAACAGCTTGAATCCAAGCTATAGTAACCCATTTCTTCACCTTAGCCCAAGATTTGGAGGAGATCCATCCAAGGAGATTAAACAGCAGAGTGATCTTCAATTTCTTTGCTCAAAAAGCATCGTCTTCGTGTATACACACATTGATGAACAAGTGTACATGAGTCTCGAGTAAGCACCACATAGACAGCCAGATCATCGGGAGAGACGCCAAGATGATAGAGCCTATCCTTGAGCGAAAGCTTCACGAGTTATCAACCAATTAATAAACATATGCTTGGGAACAGACCAGGAATTCCAGACAGTATGCTCCCAGTTAACCACAGGCTGCTTCTTCCTGATCCAATTATATCCACTAGCAGGAGTGTAGTCCTTAGAACTAGGCAACCATTGACCAAAGGAGGAGAAGGCCAATTCAAACTTCTGCCTAACTCTATAAATGGTTTTCCGGCTCAAGCAAAGATATCGATTGTTGGAGTATAAACATGCCGTGAACTCCTTTCATATACACATGATGCACCCACTGAACCCACAAGCTATCAGGCTTTGTATAAATCCACCAAGATAATTTGCGGAGATGGCGGCAAAGAAGATTCCATGCATAACTATTTCTAATCCCTAATCCACCTTCACTTTTAGGGACACAAACTTTCTCCCATCCAACCAAGGGAACTCGCATATATTCAGTAGAACCATCCCATAGATAGTTCCTACAAAGAGCATCAATTTTCTTCAAGACCCCTTTTGGAATAATAAAGATTGTTGCCCAATAAGTATAAAGAGTAGTGAGCACAGCATTCACAAGAGTTAGCCTGCCTGAGTAAGAGAGTTTTTTAGCAGCATACCCTCTAATTCTATCAGTGACTTTTTCAATGAGGCAAGCATAATCTTTGGGGACCCTACCAGCAGAAATAGGGACTCCCAAGTACTTAAATGGCAGAGACCCTTCACTGAAACCAGAAACTTGCATAACATCAGCTTTGAGACCAGAAGAAACACCATTAAAATAAATATTGGACTTCATGGTGTTCATCTGTAGCCTAGTGGCCACAGAGAAGGTAGCAAATGCCCTCAATAGAATCATTATGGAAGTTATATCACCCTTGGAGAACAACAGAAGGTCATCAGCAAACATTAGGTGAGAAATTTTGAGGTGACTGCAAAGAGGATGATACTTGAAAGGCATAGTAGTGGTCACATGCTTAAGAATCCTACTCAAATATTCCATTGTGATAGTAAACAGCAAGGGGGAGATGGGATCACCCTGCCTTAATCCTTTTGCTCCTTTAAAGTAACCAAAATTCTCTCCATTGAGAACCAGAGAGTAGGAAGCAGATCTAACACAAACCATAACAAGCTTAATGAACTTGTCAGGGAACTGTAAAGCAATGAGCATATGTTCTACAAAATCCCAATTCACAGAATCATATGCTTTCTTTAAATCAATTTTCATCAAACATCTGGGAGAGATAGATTTTCTATTGTAAAGTCTTACAAGGTCCTGACAAATTAAGATATTCTCAACTATACTCCTGCCTTTAACAAAACCACCCTGACTCTTATCAATGATGTCAGGCAAGACAGCAGCTAGCCTAGTACACAAAATCTTAGAAATAGCTTTATAAAGTACATTACAGCAGGAGATGGGTCTAAATTGAGTGACATTTTGGGGAATATCAATTTTAGGTATCAGAGTGATGAAGGTATGGTTCACTTGCTGCAAGAGTTTACCAGTGTGAAAGAAATCCAGAATTGCATCACATACCTCCTCCCCAAGGATAGGCCATGCATCTTTAAAGAATGCACTAGAAAACCCATCAGGCCCAGGGGCCTTATGAGTAGGAATGGAAAAAATGGCCTCCTTAATTTCTTTTTTAGTAACAGGTGACAAAAGTATAGCAGTGTGCTCTTGAGAGCAAACAGGTCCCAACTGAACAACACTAGAACTGACAGTAGTGACAGTTCCAGTTTTACCAAGAAGCTCCTCATAGTATTGCAAGAAGGCATTTTGAATATCACTTCCATTAGAATGTGCAACACCATTAACATCTTCAATAAGGAATATCTTATTCCTTGCACTCTTACTTTTCAAAATACTATGGAAATACTTGGTGTTATTGTCACCTTGATTAACCCAAGTAGCTTTAGTTTTCTGCAAAAGGAAGCTGTCACAAGCAATCTGCAAATTTCTGTAAGTGTTAGCAGCTTCTTTTTCTTGAGCAATAAGATCATGATCAGCAGGGCAAGACTTAAGCTGATCTTGAATGTTAGATAAAACTTTCCAGGCATGAACAGTGCTATTCTCAATATCACCAAAAAGATGCTTATTAAGAGCTTTCAAAGGATATTTCAAACTTTTCAATTTCATAACAACTTGAAACATTCTAGTCCCCTGCCAGATTTTATGCCAAAAAAGAGCAACACAAGTATGAAATTCTGGGACTTGACTCCACATGTTGTAATATTTAAAGCTTTTTCTCCCTGCAGTCTGATTGGTAGCATCCTGAATAATGCAGGGAGTATGATCAAAGAGACCTTCATTGTAGAAATGGGCATGAGAAGAAGGTCTCCACTGAAGCCATTCACTATTAACAAGAACCCTATCAAGCCTGGAATACACTCTAGTCTGAGGGTCCTGCTTGTTATTCCAAGTGTAAAAGGAGCCAACAGCAGGACTATCCACTAGGTGACAATGATCAATACAGGCCTGGAAATCTACCATTTCCTCCTCAGAAGTTTGACCCCCCAATCTTTCAGAAGGGCTCAAGACACAATTGAAATCTCCACAAAGGATCCAAGGAATATGAACTCCACTTGAGAGGAGATTCAAATCATGCCAAAGGGACCTTCTTCCAGCAGTGTCATTAAAGGCATAAATCATGGAACAGTAGAAATGGAACTTTGTACTAATCTCAGTAACCTCCATATGAATGAGCTGAGCACTATAATGAACAAAATGAACATGAAAGATGCTAGGATTCCAGAGCACCCATACTCTTCCTCCAGTGTGACAAGAAGTGTTAGTAGACACAGACCAGCCATCACACACATTAGTTCTAACTGCATTTAGAGACAAAGGTTTTACCTTTGTCTCAAGGAGCCCAAATAAACCCACCTGATGAGAATGAAGAAACCATTTAACTTGCTTTTGTTTAGATGGATTGTTCAGGCCCCTAATGTTCCAGAAACCAAGACTATGCATTACTCCCAGGAGGGAGTAACACACTACCAATTGTACCAATCCCCACCCTATTAGTATTGCCAGACAGAGCAGTGCCAATCCCAGGTTTTGGGGTTGCATTGTTCAAAGCATCCTGGAAAGTATATTGACTGAGGTGAGTATTGGTTTTCCCTGCTCGAATAATTTCGCCCGCTCATAGTGATAGGTGGTTTTGCGGGCGTTTGAACTTGATTGTAAGTACCATCCTTGGACCAAGTAACTGCAACTTATCTTGGACTTCCTCGGGGGTCTTAGTCCTAGCGGGGGTCACGGGTAGAATGACCACGGGAGATACGAGGCTTTTTGGTTGAGGAGTGGGCACAATGACAGAGGGTGGGTTAACAGTCACAACAGAGCAGAGATGGTGGTTTTTTGGGATCCACCGTTGTTGAACAGTTTCTCGGTGATTTTGGTTTAGGTTTCTGCATTTCTCACTCTCATGACCTATACCCCCACACACAGAGCATGAAATTGGTTGCCATTCACACTCAACCACAATCTTAACAATGTTACCATCTTCATCAAGAAATTTAACAAAAGTAGGTAACTTTTGACCAAAGGGTACTTCAAGTAAAACACGTGCAAAGCCAAGACGGGTTTTTTCCATGGTAGAAACATCACTGCGTATGTACTTACCCAAAAGTCCTGCAATTTTTGGGAGACACTTACCCCAGAATTTTAAAGGTAAGTTCATCAGTTTGAACCATACAGGGACTGCTTTAACATCATCCTTTGTTAATTCAACATTCTCAGTCCAATTTCTCACAATAAGGGGCTTATTATCAAATATTTTTGTGTCAATTTTATAGTAAGACTTGTATTATTTCTAGTTCAAAATAATATTGGTTATTAAGAGGTTTCCTTGGGTATTCACTTTTGGGAGAGGTTCTAATTTGGACCTTTTGTTCATCCATTTTAAGGAAAGCTCAAGAACTAACAAATAGGTGAATTTGTTGGTGCCCATTAATCCGAAATCATATAGTAAGATTGATGATTTCTTCTCTTATCTTGTTTTGGTTTGCATGCATAAGATCTAGCTTTTATTTTATGACTAAATAAATGTCACATATATGAATATGTAAAGTAATGGTATTAGTGAATCCTAACAAGCGGTATCATGAGCCTAAGGTTGTTTGCATGCAAATCGGTTTATAGTTTTTCCGAGTTATATGATTAACATACAAAACTAATTAATTTGGTTTTATGAAGATAAACCTAAAAATAACCTTGCATGTTAAAAGTTTCTGGTCCTAAGTGATTTTTAGGACATTTTGGTTTATTTATGAATTTTATTGTTCATTTTATATAATATTGGCATTAAAATGTGATTTTTTATGATAAAAATGTCATTTTTGGACGAAAAATAGCTAAACTTCGATTTTTTCAGTGGTTTTTGGATATGTTTTCACATATATTATCTACTGATGGCCTGTAAATTTTCATGATAAAATGAGTTGTTTTGCTCGAAATATGGTTTTTTCAAGTTAAAATCGTATTTAAATGGGTAAATAAGTTAATATGAGTTATATTTTGAATCTGGTCATGAAAATTTAGTATGTTGTCACATGAAATTTTACAAGATGTGTGTAAAATATTTGTCTATAATGAAGTCTTTATGCATGATTTATGAATTTTTGATGAAAAATCACATAAATAGTGACTATAATTGGTAATAATGCTAAAACATACTTCATGACTAAAGGAAAAACGTCACATGTTGCATTTTATCATATATTTCAGATCTAAAAGTGAAAATTTGATGAAAATAATTTTTCTCATGTTTTTATGGTCATAATTGTTAAAACCGATAAACAGCAACATTGTTTTTCTCGATAAATTTTCGAAATTTTTAACCTAAGTTTTGAACATTATGAGTGTCATGGTATTTTTCCAGAATATTCATGAGTTTAAATTTCAAATTTCGAAATTATTTGAAATTTTTATAATTTAATTTGAAGTTTATAGCATAATTTTGTATTTTGGGTCCATTTATGAACAATATTAAGAAATCAAGGTTAATTATTGTCAAAATGTTAGTGGAGACTAATTTTGAGTCCTAATATGGTTAGGTTAATTAACTTGTACATAAATATGAATTTATGTAATTATTGTGATTTTAAAAGGTTAGATCACGCAAATCCGTAAAAACCGATTAATATGCGATATTGGCTCTTTAAAGGCGATTTAGCATAAAATCTAGCATGTTCATACATATTATAATGCTGCATTTTATTTATGATTGTCATATTTTAATTTTATGTAATTTTTTAATTATGTAATTTTACTTAGTATGGCCTTAGTTTTAATTGGTATTACCCGAAATGTATGGGAATATCGATTCGGTTGTAATTATTGTGATCTCGTATCACCGTTTTGTAATTTAATAGATTTATTTTTATTTTTATTACAAATGTATAATAGGAAATTATGTAATTCATTTTGTAATTTATTTATTCCGGAGTTCCTTGAAGACGGTGCCACTCGAGAAGGCGATCCATCAAAGAAAGTGTTGCCTTGAAATGCGTGACAAGATCGAAGCTCAAGGGACCAAAGGAGTTGGTTTCCGAATTTGTAATAGTTTATTAGATTTACTATTTTAGGAAGGCCATACTAGGATTTTATTTTCATGCTTTGCATTTTATTTATATGTTGCATGCATCGCTAAATCGCCATAACTAAACATGCATTTTAATCGAGTTTATCGACCGTGTCAATTAAAATTATCGTAGTTCACCGCTTTAGTTCACTTAAAACGTGATAGATAATAAATTGACATGACCTCTCGCTAAAATAAACAATTGAGACTTGCTTACCAAAAATTAGAAACCATGAAAACATATTTCGTGAGGGAGTGCACTCGGCCTTACCGGGGTACAAACCTTGCTACGTAGGGGAAGTGGGTGATAAATGTCTACCCACCGAATTTATAAAGATAAGGGTTGTATTCGGCTTTACCGATGCCCAAGTTGATGTAAATTTGGATCATGGACACATTTATTCGAAATTTGGGTTGAACTCAACGAAAGTATTCTCGACGGTTGCCGGATGTGTTTCGGGCTAAAGATAAATATTAATGTAATTTTATCGACCAAGAGTTCTAAAAGTAGAATCGATTAAAGAGTTAATCCACCGAGTTATATTGATAAGGGATGAATCGGCCCTACCGTGCCCAAGTTAATATGAATTTGGATCTTGGAATCATTTATTATAGTTGGGTAGAGGTCACTATATAAATGCTCATATCTTGTTAAATTATTTACAAGTATTATTATAACGATAAATGTTTTTTGTTTTCATTATTCCGTTAATCATATTGTTCTAATTCCTTACCTCAAATTATATACGATATCATTTCGATTTTAATTCAAATCTCCATTAAACATCGTAACTAAAGACAAATATGAATTTTCTTCTAAAACCTCGTGTTATCCAGTGGAAGGATCTCTTGTAAAGAGTATAGATAAAAGATATTCATGATCAAAAGGGTTTTTGATTCTTGACTAACATATCTACTTACAATGAATTGTTTCTCATATGCTTAATTGAATTAAGTACTTTGAAACGTTAAATCATTTTGGTAACTAGATTTGTAGGAAATCAAAATTGACCAAAATACCGCAACCACTTCAATGAAAGTTTTAAGACTAAACGGATGAATTGAAGAGTAGTCTTCATGAAATTCAATTTTGCTTCTCTTAGCAAAGACTCATTGAAATGAGTGGGAGCATTCTCTTAAACCGTTAAGAAAAGGACGAGGTTCAAAGAAGTAAAATTAGAATGGAATTGATACAAGGTAATGTTAAAAGTAACGTTATTGAGAATAACAATACTAAACCTATCAATCCCGACCGATAAAGTGTAATACTCCGTATTTATAAGTCTTGGGGTACTCTATCGAGTAGCCCTTACTCTGTCGAGTAAGGGTGGGTTGCGTAATAAAATAGTTTCTGACCTGTTGGGTACTCGATCGAGTAGCTGGGGTACTCGATCGAGTAAGGGGGTACTCGATCGAGTACCTTGGGTACTCGATCGAGTGTCCGGTTTTACGGGGAGTTTTCTCGGGTTTTGTTAATTATGCGATTAAGGTATTTAAACATAGCCGTCATTGTTTTAAATCACTTTTGCAAAACCTAAAACCCTGTTTAAGAGAGAAAGCAACCAGTTCATCTTCCTAATCGCATTCTTAGCAATTCCCGGAGTTCAGACGGTCAGTTCTTGTCGTTGTTCGTATCGTTGAGTTCCTTGCGTCGAGGGTAAGCTTTTAATATAATTTTTATAATGTTTAGTTAAGTTTGGTTAAACCCTAATTTAGAGATTGGGGGTTTTGTGTGTAGTATGTGATGTGTGGCCTATATGTGTTATATGATAGGAGGAGGGTTCGTAGAAGAGGCTTTTTGATACAGCTGTAGATACCGTCTGCTTGTTGTGCTTTCCAGGTAGGATTTCCTACTCAGTATTAGTCCCATAATGGGATATTGGTGATGTCTTTGTATTTGGTTGTTTGATATAATGATTGTCTTGTGTTTGTGGTTGTGATTCTTGTTGATGGTTCTCGAGATGCGTTCTCGGCTGAGTGGGGTCACTTGCGGGAGTGACTTCACGCCCTAGTTTCGCCCTTCGTGGAACCCGCCACGGAAGGGGATGTGCACGTTAATGGACAGGGTTATCGCTCGTGTGATGAGCGGGGCTTAGGTGGGAACGGCTGCGGTCCCCCATCGGCTGGTCCGGTCCAAAGGGATCGATATTGAGATGATGGGAGTTGGTGGTGTGTGTGTGTGTGTGTGTGTGTGTGTGTGTGTGTGTGTGTGTGTTTGACGATTCATTGTCTGTTTATCTTATTATTGTTATCTATATTGATTGTGTGATTAATCGACCCGGTGTTGTTTTGTAAACCCGCGGTGATCCATTCGGGGATGGTGAGCAGATATTGAGCAGGTATTGAGATGAGTCGGGATAGTGGGATGCCACGACATGATGATAGGAGTCTTCCATTTGTAGCCTTAGTTTATTTACATTTCGGATTAGAAACAGTCATTTGAGAATAATGTATCGCACTTTTAGTTGGTTTCATGGATTGTAACTATTCGTTAAACTATTTATAATAAACGTTGTTTCTTTATTGCTGTTTGATTATCATTGCCTCGGGTAACCGAGATGGTAATGTCTTCATACCTGAGTGGTCCTGGTAAGGCACTTGGAGTATGGGGGTGTTACAAATGGTATCAGAGCGACGATCCTGAAACCTGTAACCAATGAACTTAATGAACATAGAGAGTCAATTAAAATGAACCCGGGGTAAAAGTTGTAGGAGCTAGTGCAAAGGCTTGGGAGACGTCCTAAAGTCGCAGGGGTCGCCCTACAACTTTGAACCGGTCACATGGGGGAAGTGTTTGTCGAGTTGTATGTGTGTTTGGTTAACTTGTTTACAAATGTGATGGAATGTGTTGATTGTTGGATGTTCGAAGTTGGAAGTTGAGAAGGTGAAAGAAAAGTGATGATATATATAGAAACTGTTGATGAAATGATAGCATGTTGAATGTTTTACAACGTGGCAATTAATAGCATGATGAAATGATCTCGTAGATGTAGAAAAGATGTGTAGCATGATTGTTATGACGTAATATGTGATTTATAAAGTTTAGCATGTTAGCATATAACGTAACATGCGGGTAGCTCTTACGAATTAGTGTTACTCGATCGAGTGGGACTGACTCGATCGGGTGGGTTTTTGGCGATTTTGAGTCCAGAATCGAGTTTTAGGGCACTCGATCGAGTAACTAGGGGTACTCGATCGAGTAGGGGGTCACTCGATCGAGTAGCCTAGATACTCGATCGAGTAGGTAAGAGATCGAAGGTCCTGTTTGGGTTCGGAGTTTGGGTACTCGATCGAGCACGTGGGGCACTCGATCGAGTAGCCGTTACTCGATCGAGTGTGTTTGGGAACTCGATCGAGTGGGTGCTGGGCATCGCGTTTTCGTGTTTTGAGGTTTAGTACGTGTGTTTATGTTTACCCTTTCTTATATAGCTTCAAGATGCCGCCCAAGAGAACTGCTTTGTATGCGAGAGCTGAGCTTATGACCGTGGATGACATCGTTAAGATGTTAGAGCACCAGGATGCTCTTACTGAGACCCTGAAGAGAGTGAATGAGGACAAGGATAAGAATAAGGAGAAGGAGGCTGATCATTCTAAAATCAGCCTCTATATTGCGAGGTTTAACCCGAAAGAGTACAAGGGAGTTGGGGAACCTAATCTGCTTGATAGTTGGCTGAGAGAGATGGAGAACATCTTAGATTTGGTTCATTGTCCTGATGAGATGAGAGTGGAACAGCCGCGTTCTATCCGAGGGAGGCGGCGGGCAAGTGGTGGGATTCGGTGAAAGTGAGTGCTAGGGAGATATATGCAAACCAAGGCTTACCTGCTATACCTTGGGAGGAGTTTCGTAAGAATTTGTGAGGAAGGAGTTTGTACGGAGCATGTGAGGAGTAAGATGAGAGAGGAGTTTGATAAGTTTAAGATGATCATTTGAGATGTCGGTAGCCGAGTACTACAGACAGTTCAATGAGAAGTCCGGTATGCGACGATATGGGTTTGAGTGAGGAGAACCTGGCATTGAGGTTTGAAAGAGGGTTGACTACCACGATTATGGATAAGTTACCCGTGGGAATCCTTACCGATGTTAAGGAAGCTTATGAGAGGGCTGGGAGAGCTGAGAGGTTGGTGGAGATGGCTCAAGAGAGGTCAGGTGGTGAGAAGAGGAAGTCTGAGAGCGAGGGTGGTGGCCAATCGAATCACAAGAAAGGCAACCGCAATCGCCCAAAGGATTTTCTTCTCGGGTCCGGGTTTAGTCTTGGGACTTCCTTTGGGCGTGGCCGTGGAAGTGTGAGTAATAGTTGGGGAGTGACTGCTTTGGTTGTGGTGGTGTAGGCCACAAGAGACATGAGTGCACGAGTGCACCGGGATCTTTCGAGACACCGCACAGAGCTTCGCGAGCAACGGGACCGGGCTGGATCATGGCCAAACCGGGAAGTCGAGTTACAGAGTGGAGGCAACCGCAACGGCGATAATTCTTATCGAAGACACCGACGAACAACAACAACAATCAAGGGTTGGGTGCTAAGCCGACCGCATCGCCCAAGATCTTGTTCAGGGAGGTGGACAGAAGACCAGTGGCAAGTTATTCATGATGGAAAAGAAGGCAGCTGAGGAAGATGCGCACGTTATCACCGGTACATTCCTTGTTAACGGTATTCCTACGTTTGTTTTGTTTGATTCGGGGGCTTCTCAGTCGTTTGTGTCTTCGAGTCATGTCAAACAGTTGGGTTTGAGAGTATATGAGTCTGTTAGTGAGCAAGTTTTCATACCTTCGGGTGAGTCTGTATCGTGTGGGAGATTGTTCAGAGATGTATCTTTGATAGTTGGGCAAGTTGATTTCCCTGTAGACTTGCTAGAGTTTCCTTTTAACGGTTTTGAGATGATAGTTGGGATGGATTGGTTAGGAAAGTATAAAGCTAAGATATTTGTCATCAAAAGAAAGTGTCCTTAAGAGGTCCAAAGGGTGTTAGTGTGTCTTACCGTGGGTTTCTAGTCAAACCCAAAGTTAAGTTGATTGCAGCTGTTACATTGAAGTCTTATCTGAGGAAGGGATGTCCTCTGATCTTGTGCCATGTGAGAGATGATCGGATAGAGAGTCCGACAGTTGATGAGATACCAGTGGTGGGGGAGTTTGCAGATGTTTTTCCAGAGGAGATTCCGGGGTTGCCACCGAAGAGGGAGATAGATTTCACCGTAGAGTTGAAGCCAGGGACGGGGCCAATCTCTAAGGCACCGTACCGTATGGGTCCTAAGGAGATGGAGGAACTTAGGAAGCAGTTGGATGATTTGATAGAGAAGGGATACATTAGACCAAGTGTGTCGCCTTGGGGAGCACCGGTTCTTTTCGTGAAGAAGAAAGATGGGAGCTTGAGGCTGTGCATAGATTACAGGGAGCTGAACCGTGTGACGATAAAGAACAAGTATCCTTTGCCAAGGATAGATGACCTGTTTGATCAGTTGAGTGGTGCAACGGTCTTTTCTAAGATTGATTTGAGGTCGGGGTACCATCAGGTGAAGATTAGAGAGGTGGACATACCAAAGACAGCTTTCACGTCAAGGTATGGCCATTATGAGTACGTGGTGATGCCGTTTGGGTTGTCTAATGCGCCGGCAGTGTTTATGGATTTGATGAATAGAATCTTCAGACAGTTCTTGGACCAGTTTGTAGTGGTGTTTATCGATGACATCTTAGTCTACTCTAAGACTAAGGAGGAGCATGAGGAGCATCCGAGGATCGTGTTGCAGACTTTGAGGGATCATGAGTTGTATGCTAAGCTGTCCAAGTGTGAGTTCTGGTTAGAGAAAGTTGCTTTTCTGGGGCATGTAATCTCTAAAGATGGGGTAGCTGTGGATCCGACGAAGATTGAGGCAGTGACAAAGTGGGAAGCAGAAGAATGTTCTTTGAGGTTAGGAGTTTCTTGGGTTTAGCTGGATACTACAGACGGTTCGTGAAGGATTTCTCCAAGATAGCTAGACCGATGACAGCGCTAATGAGGAAAGAGAACAGGTTTCGTTGGGATGAGAGTTGTGAGACGGCGTTCCAAACATTAAAGGAGCGTTTGACCACAACTCCTGTCTTAGCATTGCCTGAAGGGAGCGAGAATTTCGAGGTTTATACAGATGCCTCGAAGAATGGGCTGGGATGTGTGTTAATGCAGAATGGTAAAGTGATTGCCTATGCTTCTAGGCAGTTGAAGCCTTATGAGGAGAATTACCCTACTCATGATCTGGAGTTGGGTGCAGTGGTGTTTGCTCTCAAGATTTGGAGACATTACCTTTATGGAGCAATCTTTAAGGTATTTTCTGATCACAAGAGTCTTAAGTACATCTTCACACAGAAGGAGTTGAACATGAGACAGAGGAGGTGGATGGAGTTGATTGGCGATTACGACATGGAAATCATCTACCATGAAGGGAAGGCCAATGTTGTTGCTGATGCTTTGAGTAGGAAGAGTGTACATTCCTTGTGTACAACTCTATCTTTGATGAGGCTGAGGGATGAGGTAGCGAGCTTTGGGATACATATGATGCAGAAAGGAGATGCCATGGGTGATATGACAGTACATCTTGAGTTTTATGATGATATTCGGGGTAAGCAGGCTTTGGATCCTAAGATAGTGGAGTGGAGAGCTGGAGTAGAGAAAGGGACAGTGTCCCGGTTTTCTATTCATACAGATGGTAGCTTGAGGTTCGATGGTAGGTGGTGTGTTCCTAGTGATGAGGAGTTGAAAAAGACGATCATGACAGAGGCGCATTGCACACCATATTCAGTTCATCCAGGTGGAGACAAGCTATACAAGGATTTGAAGAAAACGTTTTGGTGGCCTGGGATGAAGAAAGAGACAGCTGAGTTTGTGTCCCGTTGTTTGACATGCCAGAGAGTTAAAGGTGAACAGCGACGACCACAAGGTAAGATTCAGTCTTTAGAGGTGCCTAAGTGGAAGTGGGAATCCATTTCCATGGATTTCATTGTGGGTTTGCCAAAGAGTCAACAAGGTAACAACATGATTTGGGTGATAGTGGATCGTTTGACCAAGTCAGCTCACTTTGTTCCAATGAAAGATACATGGACTAAGGCACAATTGGCTATGGCCTATCGAAAGAACGTGCTTAAGTTACATGGAGTCCCTAAGGACATAGTATCTGACAGAGATGCGAGGTTTATATCGAGGTTTTGGAAGGAGTTGCAGGAATCGTTAGGAACAACCTTGAAGATGAGTACAGCATTTCATCCTGCGACATACGGGCAGACTGAGAGAACAATCAAGACTCTTGAGGATATGTTGCGAGCTTGTGTGATGGATTTTGGTGGTAGCTGGGAGCAGAGGTTGGACTTGATAGAATTTTCTTACAATAACAGCTATCACACTAGCATTGGTATGGCACCGTTTGAGGCTTTGTATGGGAGGATATGTAGGAGTCCAATCTGTTGGGACGATAGTGCTGAGGCAGTGGTTTTAGGACCAGAGATGGTGCATGAGATGGTGGAACAGATTAAGGTGATCAGGGAACGGATGAGAGCAGCCCAGGATCGACAAAAGAGTTATGCAGACCTACATCGTCGGGACATAGAGTTTCAGGTTGGGGACAAGGTTCTTCTGAAAGTGTCTCCGATGCGTGGAGTTATGAGATTTGGGAAGAAAGGCAAGCTAAGTCAGAAGTTTATAGGGCCTTATGAGATCTTAGAGCGAGTTGGGGAAGTTGCTTATCGTCTGGCTTTACCAGCTGCGTTAGAGAGAGTGCATAATGTGTTTCATGTATCGCAGCTGCGGAAGTATGTGAGTGACCCGTCACATGTGTTGGAGGCAGAAAGCTTAGAGCTAGATGAGTCTTTATCATATCTTGAGGTGTCTAAGCAGATTCTAGACCGAAAGGTTAGAAAGACTAGGAGTGGTGAGACAGTTTTGCTTAAGATCCTTTGGTCTAACCACGAGACTGAGGAAGCTACATGGGAGGCAGAGGATATCATGAAAGAGCGTTACCCTTTCCTTTTTGATCAGGTATGTATGGTTACGGGGACGTAACCTTGTTTCTTTTAGGGGGGTAGGAGATGATCGCGAGCAGTTTTTAAGAGCTTTATGCCCCTTTTATGTTTTGTGTCGGGATGTTTGTCGGGATGAGTTGGGTTAGTATCATGTTTTATGTTGAACTTTGTTTGACCTTCGAGTCGGGAAGCTTATGGGAGTACCTTTGTTTAGTAGTGGTTTGAACTTCGGGGACGAAGTTCCTTTTAAGGAGGGAAGACTGTAATACTCCGTATTTATAAGTCTTGGGGTACTCTATCGAGTAGCCCTTACTCTGTCGAGTAAGGGTGGGTTGCGTAATAAAATAGTTTCGACTGTTGGGTACTCGATCGAGTAGGCGGGGTACTCGATCGAGTAAGGGGTACTCGATCAGTACCTTGGGTACTCGATCGAGTGTCCGGTTTACGGGGAGTTTTTAGCGGGTTTTGTTAATTATGCGATTAAGGTATTTAAACATAGCCGTCATTGTTTTAAATCACTTTTGCAAAACCTAAAACCCTGTTTAAGAGAGAAAGCAACCAGTTCATCTTCCTAATCGCATTCTTAGCAATTCCGGAGTTCGGGACGGTCGGTTCTTGTCGTTGTTCGTATCGTTGAGTTCCTTGCGTCGAGGGTAAGCTTTTAATATAATTTTTATAATGTTTAGTTAAGTTTGGTTAAACCCTAATTTAGAGATTGGGGGTTTTGTGTGTAGTATGTGATGTGTGGCCTATATGTGTTATATGATAGGAGGAGGGTTCGTAGAAGAGGCTTTTGATACATTTGTAGATACCGTCCGCTTGTTGTGCTTTCCGGTAGGATTTCCTACTCGGTATTAGTCCCATAATGGGATATTGGTGATGTTTTGTATTTGGTTGTTTGATATAATGATTGTCTTGTGTTTGTGGTTGTGATTCTTGTTGATGGTTCTCGAGATGCGTTCTCGGTGAGTGGGGTCACTTGCGGGAGTGACTTCACGCCTAGTTTCGCCCTTCGTGGAACCCGCCACGGAAGGGGATGTGCACATTAATGGACAGGGTTATCGCTCGTGTGATGAGCGGGGCTTAGGTGGGAACGATTGCGGTCCCCATCGCGGTGGCTGGTCCGTGGACGATCGATATTGAGATGATGGGAGTTGGTTGGTGTGTGTGTGTGTGTGTGTGTGTGTGTTTGTGATTGGTTGTCTGTTTATCTTATTATTGTTATCTATATTGATTGTGTGATTAGATCGACCGGTGTTGTTTTGTAAACTGCGGTGATCCATTCGGGGATGGTGAGCAGATATTGAGCAGTTATTGAGATGAGTATCTTGGGATATCCGGGATGCCACGACATGATGATAGGAGTCTTCCATCTGTAGCCTTAGTTTATTTACATTTCAGTTAGAACAGTCATTTGAGAATAATGTATCGCACTTTTAGTTGGTTTCATGGATTGTAACTATTCGTTAAACTATTTATAATAAACGTTGTTTCTTTATTGTTGTTTGATTATCATTGCCTCGGGTAACCGAGATGGTAATGTCTTCATACCTGAGTGGTCCTGGTAAGGCACTTGGAGTATGGGGGTGTTACATAAAGTTTCCATTGTCTTAATTGTTGGACGCTAGAAAGGAAACTACCCCAAATTATTGAAGAATCAACAAGTTAGTTGTGGGACATCTAATGGGACCTTCTTCTTTAAATGTTTATTTGATTGACATAAATTTTGCTAATACTACTTCGTCAATATTAGAAACCGATGGTGGTTTTCATCATTGTAT
>NC_133530.1:52055914-52221740 GCF_048544455.1 Silene latifolia
AAAGGCAACTCATCAGAATACCATCAATTAGGGTGGCAAACTCACAATGGGCAAGTTTTCCTTAAATGTTTAGCTAAGTCCAAATTGCAGTGGATGAGTAGGTCCACAGGCTACATTCCCACTCTCAGCTGATACTGCTCAAGAAGAAGTTCAGTTCTTTGATTTCAACCTTGTGCACACTGGAGTAGTTAAATTAATCGATCTTTCACGTATTGCTAGCTTCATCCTCCAGAACGGCTCCACCATCAAACTCCATGTTACCTTCGTATTTGCGTCGCTACTTCCTTTATTCGAGAGCACCATTTGTTAAGGCCGCAGATAGACAGATCACACATACTATACTTCAGCCAAGATTTATCGCTAACCCTACCGCATTGATCATGTAATCGACAAAGCAAAGTAGGAAGGATGGAGAAAATCAACTGGGTGTTGACCAACAATCAAGGAAGACTTCAAGCTCACCATCGAATAGATGTCTGTGAAGAACCGTAAGATGTTAGCTTCTCTGAATCAATCGTATTCCAAGAGTCGGGAGTCATGGAAGTTTAAAGTTTCAGAGAACAGAGAATGCCTCATGTCATCCCCACTCTGCTTTCTCCTACCATTTTCAAGTAAACACAGAGTTTCTGGAAGGCCTTCAACATCGTCTTCATCACCACCATGGATCATTTGGGCTTATTTCAACTTTACTCCGACCCATGAATAAATCAGCCGCTTACCTTCATATCTTGTTTAATCATATTGATGATAATCGAGATGAACAACCCGTGACTCGATCGAATACCTCCCATTAGCCAAAGAAATACTATAGTAAAGGGTAACTGGCACTGTATAGACACCGAACTGTCATCATGAACCAACTAGAACCCAAAGAACTTAGGATAGGACTACTCGAGCTCTACCGAATCTGGCCGACCTCTCATGAATTCTCCCGTAACGACCAAAGACGCCATTAATCCTACAAAGACATGTTGGATCGATAGGGATATACAATATAGAATTCTGTTGCTGTGTTTCAACTCAGAAATGTGGTTCAAGAATGAGAACAAGAGCGGCTCTAGCAGATAGAAGAAGACAAACAATTCAAAGCCGGTCAGTCAGGTTTCCTGAGACTGACTGGGTAGCTAACATAGTACCTGCAGCTCCAAAAGGATGGAGAACTGTTTCCAAAAGGACTTTGTGGATTAGAACAAGCTATCAAAGATGACTCTCCGCCTCACACATATAATAGTGGACACTGAGATCATGCATTACTATCCTCATGATGGAAGTGTGGTTATAACCAAATCAAATAAGCAGACATGCATAAGACTGCTTCATCAACAACAATGGGGTTCTTCCATTAGAGGTGGCATGCCGCTCGATTGGGATCAACGCCGAGCTATAAACAACACCGCAACTACACTCCTAGCACATACGCATACAAAGAAGTCGAGGTAGAGCATGATGACAGAGATCACAACTCAGGGGAGATATCATAACTTTCGTAAGTTCCCTAACTAAGGCCATGAGATCAACCTAATGTGTACATTGGGTAATAATATCCGCAAACTCCTAGGATATGCTGGAAAGAGTTAACGAGGTATAGAAATAGATCCTTCCAAAATCAAAGCTCCGACTGAGCTGCCGTGCATATCCTCAAATCAGAAGTAGAAGTCAGAGGATTCCTGGGAAAAGTTCACTACACAAGTCGACCAGCATCGAAACTTACGATGATTTACGGAGCCTATCTTCAAGAAACTCGAGTCGACACTCACACCACAAGGGGAGGATGATCAAGGCATGTATGCCATCTGACCTAATCACCAGGAGATATCATGCTCTGTATCCACCAGCAAAGTGCTCATGCCACCACAACAGAGATTCAACCTCTTGGTTTGTATCTCACGCAAAAACCGAATTTACGGGCGTAGTAAAAACAGCGCGTAGCTCAAACCAGTGGTAAAGGCGAAGAAAGTGAGCCATTTGCTATCTTAAGTAGTAAGTCTCAGAGTACGAGCGCAAATACTCACAACTCGAAAAGACATGCCCGCTTCTCAGGCGGCAACGGGAAGCATGCCAGCCACATGCTTAGCTACTCACAAGATATTCTCCAAAATGATCCAAGCCAAATACTGAGAAACCGCTACTTCTGCCCACGCCCGTAAGATGGACCATGATGCTTCTGACTCACCTCAAACACGTGCCACCGAAAGCAACGCCGCGCGACCTCTTTTTCTGCAGTAAACCTGAACATCATACAAACCATAGAGATACTTGGTCATTTCCCGACGAGGATATATCAAAAAGAGACAGACTCGGGATCTATACTATGTGGAGCACGTTCCGTTTGAGATTAGATAGTGAGTGTCACAGCCAGCTTTCTCCCGGGAAGGTGAGCATACACCGACCGCCAAACCTGACTAGAGTACGCGCTTTTGGAAAACAACGCCGCGCAGGTGTAGGGGTCGCCCACTGATTGCGCTGCAGGCAGTAAGCTTAGGCATCAAAAACTGAGTGTTTGAGATTCATCACCGATCATTAACTGCCACGTGATCCTAGTAATCTCAAGTGAAAGCCTAGCACCCTTACTTCAGTAGATAGAACAAGTCGTCACCTTTGATCACGTAACCTACTTACACCTACCTCGAGAAGAAAATCAATTCTGCACGCTCATAAATGGGCATCTTTGATAAAAATGCCAGACATATTAGAGAAATGCTCACAGACGAACGATTTGCTGGGAGCTTCGCTTATGTCCATCAAATTACCATAATGTAAACTTGAGAATCCTGTCCCCGGGCAACTCAACTTGCTTAATGGTAATCGTATCCACCGAGGTGGACGTAGGGAATAACGAAGAAAGCTGGTCGCCTTCAATACTAAGCTCACAATGAGAATTATAAAAGAACACCTCTGTAGTCCGTGCTGCATATCATTCACAGGTCAGGTGAGGAAGAAGTCCATTAGCTTGAGAATGCGGTCTCAGAGTGGAGTCTGTATGACGTGTAAACTGTAAGTTTTTAAAATTATCGACCAATGAACTGAATAAAGATATCAATACGGAGAGATATCACACAATCGTTAAATCTTCTAATGTACAAATATGTCCCTTCCTTCGTGCATTACACAATGACATCTCCTGAATATTTTCTGAGGGGGGAATTAAGAGCAATTGGGAAAATAACCTCCCAGCCGAACAGGAGGTCACTGTCATACCTCCAGTGGCTTCATTTGCACACTAAAATGGGTAGAAGTGCTTTCCAGCACCCTTCAGCCAAAACGTAGCCAAATTCATAGCAAAACATCATTCGCTGAGCACGCCGCCAGCGGATTGCGTAGATAATGGATCCCACTAAGCCAGCCAAGCGGAGTATCAGCAGAAGCCAAATACGTGTGATTACATCATCACTCCGCCTATCGACCACGTACTAACGGGCGCGGAAATGCAAGAAGAATGTCGTCATATCTAAAGACTAGTAATAGAGATTGGCCAAGCAAAATACCTTCGTTGTGTGTATCGGTCAACCACAGACGCCCCACCGGGGCTACTTCCTTTCTATTCGGCCTACTTGCAGATAGCCGCATGCCAAACCAGCTTGAGCTAGAAATACCATCCTGCAAGATCTCAGTTAGAGTCAAATCCCATAAGAGTTAAAGAAAGATGATACGGCTGAACTCATCCCCGGGATGAACGTAGGCCACGTGCTCGTATAATGTCCAAACATATCGCTACGATCAAACGAGCCAAGAAACAGCTAAACATCAAAGAAGGAGATTTAGTTCTCAAATCGGGTCGTGAGCTCTTTTTACTCGCTTCGCACTCCAAGGGGAAAATTCAAACCTGCATCAGGCCGGACCATATCTAGTCAAATCAATACCCTAGTGGGTGCGTTAGAATCACTGCATCTAGTCGGAATGAGTTCTCAAACCCCACAAATCTCGACCAACCAGTTGATACTATGCCTAGAGTTTGAGAACAAAACGCGCCGCAAGCCCCACGTACGCCTTTGTGGCACTAAATAACGGCCCTCGCCCAGCTTGAATGTCACTATGCTCTTGCATCTCGGGCAACTGGTCATCCTCATATCATCAAACAAACCGCAACCACTTCCAGGGTGGTAAAAGCTCACGCCATTTTCTATCGTTACAAGCCTTCGTCAGTCAATATTCTTTACATTTACTCAACTACGCGCAAGGGTTTGATTTCGCTTTAGTGAATACGTAGGCAATCCTTTCACGCGGATTCAACCACCATTATATTTAAAGTAAATAAGTATTATCAGACGTATAAATTCACAAGAATAATTGTAAAAAGAACAAGAATCGTTTCGGCAACGGCTTGAATTTTTATTTCATTCACTTCTTTTCAATAATAATACTAAATAAGTGTAAGTAGATCAGGGTCAGATTCTCAAAATCCTTCCTTTTTATTACAACAATAATAATAATCAACATGGTAAATAAAATCGGGCTATTCCTCCATCTTTCCCTCGCCTCTTGTCCGCTTCATTATATTTGTCACTCGAGTCGGGCGTCTGTACCACTTCGCACTAATCACCAACTGGCTGAGGTCGACTTCATATTTCTTGCCAACCACCATCTCTCGACAGTAGTTTTTATTTTCTTCAAGGATGAAACGATTGAACCCTACTTTCTTCCTCCTTCAATGCTCTCTTCTTCCGTGGCTTTAGTCAATCAGGCTCGCACTTCCTCATGGGGCTTCGCTTTCCGAGTCGCAGCCCCTTCCTCACCCGGGAGAAGAGTCCACACCAAAGCATTTGAGGAGAAAAGTCAAGAACCACATGTTTTTAATGTTATTTAATAGCCCACGCCCCTCTTTCGGCTCAGAGTGCTTGGTGCAGTGGCTCACTGTGGCTGCTTCAGGGATCAATGCAGCTTGGCTGCCCAACTTGGCCTCATCAATCTCTCCTGTGGAAGATAAAGAGGCCATAAACCTAATCCAGTGACGCAGACGGACGCAGAGGATCCAAAGAAGATACCAAAGAATAGATTTGAGGTGCTAATTAATACACTAATCACCATCACGGCCATCATCATTCTTCAAATAAAAACTCTTCAATAGTCGCAGATTCAGTGAAGTCCACCACAGCATTTTCTTATATCAAATCATAATGTGCATGATAGGAAAGGAGATCCAAATGGCAATCTGTGGAGCTGCTCCATGGCCAAACTCTACCAAAAAAAAAACAGTGGTTAGTGACCCAAACAAAAAAAAAAAAAAACTGTGTGCAGCAGTAATAAGCCCACCAGAGAGTTACTTTGACTTCTGCAATGGAAGACGCTGATTTATTGTCCAGCTTCTCAAATGACCTTCCTAGGGGAGGCAGAGTAGCTGGCTTCCGCACTATCTATTGAACAAACATCATGACGGATCACTCGCGCTATCAATACGCCCCCGAAGACATAAACATGGCAGTTGGCTTGTGCTTCCCCTCTGCAGAACATAAGAGACAATAGGTCGGCCCGTTGATGAATCCATTTAGTAAAGTCCAACATTCACGCCTGCAATTCAAGCGATCCACCAAGTCCCAAGAGTCCAGCACCCTAACTGGTGTTTATACCTCGAGTAGTACTTATGTAAATGTTCAGGGTCCCACCCGCCATGAGTGAATTTTCTCTAAAAGGACAAACATTTGACTGAATAAAATAAGATATAATTGGGGTCCCAACAATCAAGGCAGTCATCCAAGAACTGTTTACAACCCAATGAAGTTTCAAACTCAATAAAAGACCCAAATATATATGAACTATATATCATGTTTCGCACCGTTCAAAACTCATTAGTCCATTCCTTCACAGACCTACCAATATCTCATGATGATAATTTTCTGAAAATTTATCGTAAAGCCATGCGCACTGCTTTCGGGAAGAGACCACTAAGAACTATATGATTTGAAGCTTACTTTCCATGTTTATACTAGCCTCACGTTTCAAAAAACCGTCGTAATCCCACATATCTGCTGGAATAAAAAGCAATCAGCTGCGCAGCTGGACGCACATGTCAGCGCTTCTTCCCTACAAACTTCGCTTCGTGATTTCGCTGATCTTTCCAATTCTAAACGAATAATTTATTCCTACGGATTTTATTTTGGTAACTGAGAAATTTACCATGCTTCTTGTGTTTCCTTTAATCCTATGACGTGATTTCTGAGGCATCGACATTTTCCCATTTTTCGTAATTTTTATATTTAGTTTTCATTTTAATTCTTTTTTGCTTCCAACATTTACTTAATGTTTCAGTTTTTCCTTAATTTCTTTTTTCCATCTTCTAACTTTGTAGATTTCCTTCTTTCTTTTTTCATAGTAATCTTCCTACCATTCCAATATTTGACAAAATCTTTGCATTTTCACGTCCCGAGTCTGTTTTATAGTGTTGACTAGTGGCCCATGTGTATATAAAAATGCATGTAATGGATTTTTCATGTAAACTTCATGACTAAGATAAACCGTTGTCTACCAAACTGCTCAAAGCTAACCTGCGGCATAAACAATTATCACCAAGAAGAAAATAACAGCATCGGAGTATAAGCAACAAAAGTAAATATAGAATCATTCACTTCAAACAAATCCAACCATAATCAGGTTATACTAAATAGTCCAAAATGTTTCAAAATGTATGTCCAATGTACACAAAAGCTATCATTGGCACCTCCACTTCAACCTCGCTATAAGAGCTAATCTTGCCCCGAACCGAGCTCCCTCGACAAACGAGCCGTCTCTCCCGAGACTCGGTCAACTTCGCCTCCAACCTTCACGACCGGCCCGTGGACAACAAGAACTCGCTCATATGTCAATCAATTCAAACAAAACCGAAAAACCAAAGATCAAGGAAAACAAATGAGGTTCATACCGACGACCCGACCGCCGACGAGTGCCTCGATGGCCGTAGCTCAGCCATTGCCACTCTGCATAGCGCTGCCACAAACCGAGATGGCGCGACCTGTGTAGAGATTTTTCAAAGTGAATTTAAATTGACAAGTTCAATCAAATGTTCTACACAAAACACAGCAAAATGGGAACTCATTCAATCTTAGAAGCGTCGCGCCATCTAGGCCAAGATCCGCCACCATTAAAGTTTGAGGCAACCCTGAGATCGCCCTCCCGTAGCGGCACTCGGTGGTCTCTAGTAATTTAGGCTCATGTCACAGCCTGTCCTCCTCCTTTAAAGATACAAATGGCTCGTGACTGATGATCTTCACGCGATTCTCAAAACTGAATGTCCATAAACAAAGATATCAATTACTACTCTACATGCCAACTTCCCGTAGGGCAGAACGCTGGTAATCCTCGGCTAGTGGGAGAAGAAGGCCGCTTACTTCAGCACTAAACTGAACTGCCTTCTCTCAAACTGGGGAGGCTCTCAAACATCTGCCCTAGAGGATTGCTGAACCGTCACCCGCCCTGAAGTATGTTCGGCTGAGCTAAGGTCGCGCCCAGCAATTACAGACTCATCGACTGCTCATACAAATAAATAATTTTACTGAAGCCTTGTGGGTCAAGACTCGCAGTCAAAGGAGGCGCTTCCAGCTGATTCGCCCAAGGTCTCTGGGTACCCACTGGCTTACGAAGTGGTAAGGGCAAAGGCTGTCTCCTTGCTGCATAATTAAAAACAAAGTATGCAGAAGAATAAGTATACAAGGATACTCACGTCACTCAAGAGCAAAGTTGTGCATAACTCCCTGCTTGTAGGATATCAGAGAAGAACGCTGTCTTGGCCCTAACATGTGGATCAGATCTCACTCACTGCAGGCTCCTCCAACTCGCTCTTCCGTCTCTTCACAGAGGTCCAGTAAGAGCACCACGCCCGTAGGTGCTAATAATCAATGACGACCAGCTACGCCATAAAGAAGTGAATTCCATGGTCTAAAGCATGAAGGTTCATACCTAACAGAGAGCCCAGTCCAGAAGTTAAAGGAGTAAGCCCCTTCTCTCCATCAACTCCTGATGTCCATGGCTCCTCACATGAAGCTACGACCGCAAACCAGTAGAGTGACCAAATTCTACTTCTCTAGGGTCTTCCAAAGTTAAAGAAAAGGAAGGTTTCACGACAAATTTTTCACCTCAAGTCTTTCCGAGGTAAATCAAGACAACTAGGCTGCATGGATGAAGCCTTCCGTCACAGCAGGGATAGAGGAGGAGTCTCCCTCATCGATCACCACCGATGCTTCTGGAGTCTTTCTCCTGCAGTGGGTCCTTCTTCAATTAGAATCAGGTACCAACCCAAGACTTAACACTTTCTACGACAGCGTTCCACCGATCAATCCCCAAGGCTGCAGATCCGCCCATGCCAGCCTCCGCCACCCACATCCTCAGCCTCCCACACCTGCACTGCAACTGCGCCACAGAGTCCTCCAAGGTGACTCCCACCCCTGGCCACAAAAGGTGGTGAACTAAAGTCAATCCCAAAATCGATCTATAGGCGCGGGGACTACAAGGTTGGCCCGCAACTTCCTCTCTTCACAATATCCTTCCACTTAGCCCAGAGGACTGAATGCCCATCTATCACGGCTTCTCTTCTCCGACAAACAGTGCTCCACATCGCCGCTGGGGCTGTGAGAATCAAGACGGTGATGTTCCTACCTATTATGATTCGAAATAAAGCTATCTTTAGTTTTGAATGAATTTAAAAGAAATTTGAACAAAGATAGAAAAGGGTAGGTAACGGTTGGGGTGGAATCGCTATTTACCAAGCTCTTCACCAGTCTCAGACAAGGACTCGCAGCCTTACACAAGGTGCTTCTTCCACTCTCCCCTGTGTCTCAGCCTCCCACGCGGAGCCTCTCGCCTGACGACACTCCCCTCGTCCGAGGTGGGCCCGCCTCGGCCTCCTCATCGGCCTCCTGAACCTCGGGGCCCTGTTGTGCCCATCACCGGGCAAGAAGGAAGGCCTCGCCACGCTTCTCCTCAACAACAATAAGGCCTATGTCCAATGTGGATCCCTCCCAGCAGGCTTTATCACACCCGTAACGCGTTAAAAATAACTTCTGGCACAAACTCGTGATTACGCTTCATAAGAAATTTTCAGCCTTCAACAGTCTTAATTTCCATTTCTGGCTGCATCCCTTGGCCATGTTCTCACCAATCCAATCACTTAGACAAATCAACAAAGCCAAGTTCCAGCCGGCCTATCCAGTCTCAGAGTTTAAAACTGCAGTGAGCTTCTGCCATAATGGTGTTATGTCTAAAAAGTGTCCCGAAAAAGTTGTCACAAACCAAATCAGTATAGAAAGTTTACTCATCACCCAAGGGTCCCAAATATCAATAATTTCATCACAAATGGGCAATCCTAAGGCCATTTTCGGCAATTTATTTATCTACTATGAAACCGTCTCGTAATTGCAGCTTAAAGGCCGTAAAACTGGCGAAATTAAGTAAATATATGTGTCATAACATTACCTATTATCCATTCTAGCGTCAATTTGGCAAGACAAATCCATTTGGGGAAAAGCCCCAAATTTTTGCATCAAAAGGGTCGAAAACTCTGATTCGTGCTACAAAGTCGTAATTCATAAATACGGGAAGATTGACGAAGATTAAAGCACATACTCGAAGAAGGTCATATTTGCTGTTTTTGAATCAACTCGACGAAATTGGTGAAGATTTGAGAGAGAATGGAGTGCGATTTATGTTTCGGCAAATGAATTATGTTTTCTTGATTTTTGCTTTTTACGTAGATCATTGACTGGGAAAAGACGCAAAGAAAGGCTGCTACTTTTCCTGAGATACAATTTGCCGCGCTCTTCCTTTGTTTCCATATGGATTTTCAAAACTTATGGTTCGTTATTCGTGGGCCCATCTTTTGGTGCGCTCGACAGACATTTATCATTTTCGTCCGCTTGACGATTTTTCAGTTTCGCCATGACCATCCGCAGATGTGACGGCAGATTGTCCATTCATTTTATCCCAGCAAAATATTTCGCAAGACATTGCTCAATTTTATGTCCAGCGTGGTAGGAGTTTTATGCATCGCCTACCAAGACTTTCTTTTCGATATTTCAAGATAAACGGTCGTCAGCCCTCAAATAGTAGTAGGTTTCTATAGATCACTCAAGACTTTCAAAGACGCATCAAGATGTTCCTAGTCATTGACATACTTTCCTCTGGAACCAGAGTCCGCTTGAGACCAACGCACAGATTCAACCTCCAAACTTCGCCAGAGTTCGCAGACCGATTTAGCATTCTTCAGGCTGCAATTGACGCCTGCTTTCATATCTTGAGCTTCCAGTGCCCAAGCTATTAAATCTCAACAGATTTTTCTATGGCTGGGAGCTCTCTTACGTAGTCTAATGGACTTTAAACGACCCTCCCGATAGCCTATATCACAAATGTTCCCCAATGAGCCCTTTGCCTGCACCCGAGTTTGCAGCCACTAAATGGTAATGCCAGGTTGTAATCTTCTAATGACCTGATGGTTACTTCGACTTTCGCTTGTCCAGCTCGCTTAAAGCGGGGCTCCAGAGACACCGCTTCACCTCCCCAAACCACCCGCGATGATCGGGTCGCATGTTTGGTTCGCGAACGATTTGTGAGCAGCCGTAAGATTATCGTCATGATTGCTCAAATATTACTGTCAACCTCTTAGCTGTCATTCATACGCCCTGCTTCGCTAGCTTAGTAAAGAATTAGAGGCATCTTGAGTTCCGTCAAAAACCGCTCTCCATTTTCCGATAACAGTAACTCGTGAGTCGGTCGTTCAGTCGTTCCTATATTTCTCATCATTTTCAAATTTTATCTTTCGCGTGTAATATCCGAATATTTACAAGAGGATATATAATTTGGTACTGCTTTCCGCTCCTACCAGTGAATGTCTTCTTCAACATTTAGTATCTTTCTCTTAAGAGAGGAATCCCTGAATAGACGCAGTATACATTGCGCTCCAAGAGATAGTGGTCACAAGCGCTCTCTCTTCCCAGCTCCTTCACAGAACATATCTTTTCAGGCATCTTCCAGATTCATCAAGATTTCAAACCTTTTTTTTTTTTTGGTTTTTTGATTTAGGGCATGTCAGGAGCCATCTCATATTTCTGCCGAGTGTCCGCCCCTTCTCTTCTCCTCGTATCTAGACTTCGCTCTTACTAATCGCGCCTGGCCGTGACAACATTCGACCACGTAAGCTCCTGATCCTTCCGGTACCAAATTTTCTCCAAGGTATGACCGACTGAATCGACCACTACACTAATCAATTATAATTAATCAACTTCGTTAAACTGCCTTTTCAAAGTTCTTTTTCTCTTTGTTAGAGATTCAGCACAGCATCGCACTAATCATCTTCTTAGTTCATCTCACCCATAATAAGGTAAGTCCGAGGGTGTGTTGATACTCCTTTATTTATTATTTAATTACAGTAATAAATTGCAAGGTTTATGTCGAAGTAATTTGTTGGAAAACTGGTTTCTAAACCGCCTTTAAAACCTTGCGATTTCCAAGACAGATTGCCGTGAGAAAAGAGCTTTGCGCAACCGCGCTTCAAGGTGCCGCACTGCCAGCTTCGCGAGGCCGTCAGCCTCTCGCTTCTTTTCTTCTTCCTCCTCCGTCTAATTCGTATCAAATTTATTTCTTTGTTTTGTTTGCCTGGCATCTGCCTTCACACGAAAGTTTAATAACTATATGGTATAAGATTAACATTAATATGTTTTTAAATCGCTTATAACCGCTTAAATCCTTAATAATCAATATTTGCTGTTTTCATTAAATTCAATTCGAAGTTTTAGGATTCAATTCGCTTCCACAGCTTCTCGATCTATCGTTATGCAGTATTTTCACCGTTTGCTCATTAATCCGGTCATTGTCAGCTGCTATTCGTAATTCGCTTAGTTAGTTTAATTAATCATTCATTAACATCGACTACAATTAATCCGCTTATTTATCATCCATGTTTTGCATCATCGCTTTATGACCTCAATCATATGTGTGGGGCGAACCGCTAATAATCTCATCCAGTCTAAAATCAATCAATCCATTAATTTACAAATAACATTAACTGGCTTGCGCTCGCCATTAGACCACTTGGGAAATGTACGCAAGAATCGGCCGCGCTTCTCTTTCAAAGGTATCAGCCACTGTCAGGTGAACTTCACCCCAACTCTGAAAGTCACACGAGTTGGGTAATAGCGGTTGATCAATCTACATCAGATATCACCTTCCGATCTCATTGTGGTTTTATTTGGTTTCTTTCTTAAATTATCCGTTTAAAGGTATTTTCATAATCGCTATTCAGCTGTAATTATTGTAATCTATATTTATTAAGTTATCAAATATTTCGTAAGCCATTTGTATGCTTTCAATGTAAGCTTGGAACTCAAATCGTCTCGACCCAATTGTTTGCTAATTACGTCAAACCATTTAGCTCCAATTTGATGCTAGGATTAATTCATGGATGTTGCATTGCATGATGATAGCCGACGATAGTATTTGGCAATAATAACTTCCTAATCATTAAAGAAGAGGCCGCCATTGTGAGGCAAGCGGATTATGTTCGATCAAAAGAGCTTCCACACATCTATTTAATTGTGAACACGAAACGGACCGGTCATCTACCATGCTATCCGGCATATTAATCAAAGATGCAAGTTTTGCAAGAGCATCTGCAAATTGATTCTCCTCTCGGGGTAGGTGTAGGTAGGTTACTTGATCGAAGAATTGGGCAACTTGGTCTATTCTGGCTTGATAAGGTGCTAAGCTTTCACTTCGAATTGTCCAAGATCCCGTAATTTGGTTGATGATCAAAGATGAATCTCCATGTACTCAAAGATTCTTGATGCCTAAACCTACTACTGCTTGTAATCCAATGAGGCAAGCTTCGTATTCTGCAGCGTTATTTGTCACCTCGAAGTCGAGTTTGAAAGAGATTGGTGTATGCTCGCCTTCAGGAGAAATGAGCAATACTCCTATTCCAAATCCTCTTAAGTTCGATGCCCCATCAAAATAAAGGTCCCAAGAGTCTACATCTGTTTGGAGTATATCCTCATCCGGAAATGACCAGGTGTCTATGGTTTGTGCATCATTGATGGGATTTTCTGCGAAGAACTCGGCAACGGCGCGCCCTTTTATAACTTTCAGAGGTACATACTTGAGATCGAACTCTGAGAGCATCAAAGTCCATCTTGCTAAGCGTCCATTGAGAACAGGTTTTTGGAAGAGGTATTTGACAGGATCCATTTTGGAGTATATTTTGACGGAGTAGCTAAGCATGTAATGACGTAGCTTCTTCGTTGCCCACACAAGAGCGAGGCATGTCTTTTCGAGCGGTGTGTATTTGCACTCGTACTCCAAGAACTTCTTACTAAGGTAGTAGATAGCTCTTTCTTGTTTTCCTACGGTTTGGGATAGCATGGCGCCCATGGCTGCTTCAGTTACCGTGAGATATAAACCAAGAGGTTGATCTCGTTGAGGTGGCATGAGCACTGGTGGTTTGGCTAGTATCTCCTTGATTAGGTCAAATGCCTTTTTGACAGTCATCATCCCACATGGTGTGATCTGTTTTTTTTAGCTTTTTGAAGATAGGTTCACAGATCATGGTGAGTTTCGATATGAATCGACTTATGTATTGCACCTTACCTAGGAATCCTCTAACTTCTTTCTCTGTTTGAGGTTGCGGCATTTCGATTAAAGCCTTGATCTTGGAAGGGTATATTTCTATCCCTCGTTGGCTAACAACGTATCCAAGGAGTTTACCAAATGTTACCCCGAATGCGCATTTCTGAGGGTTGAGTCTCATGTTGTACTTTCGTAGCCTTGAGAAGAATTTGCAAAGGTTCGCAATGTGCCCCTCTCTATCCTTGGACTTGACAATCATATCATCTACGTATACCTCAACTTCTTTACGCATCTGGTCGGGACTAAATCTTTTCGGTAACTTGTCGTTAGGAGCACCTAGACCAAAACACAATTTATAACTTCACAAACAACTCTACAATTAGTAAAGAGGCAAGTAAAGTCGGATCCCAAGGGACGGGAATTGAGATGAGATTTCTATTGCAACTAGTGGTGTCTTAGGGGTGTCACAATTGGGGTTGATGTAGAAGGTCACTAAACTAAATAGCAATGAAAGTAAATAAGCAAGTTGAATTAAAAGGGTTGTAAACAATTGATAAAAAGCACTAGGGTGTCATGAGGTCATAGGGGATTCATGGGAATTGATCATACAAACATGTTCTCAAATTATAAGCAAGCAATTATTGTTGTGATGGATTGAGTTGGGTTATATCTTACAATCCTAGGAAAGTTTGGGTCCCGGAGCCGAATCGATTAGATTGTACAACACCTACAAGTCGACTTAGTCTTTCCTACTCAACAACATGCATGGTCTAATGAGACTCGAGTTGGTTTATGTCTTACAAGTCTCATTGAAAAGATAGGTGATGGGTAAAAAATGCAAGGATTCATAGGCTCACATTTCATCAAACATAACATGTGCATGAGTTGAGATCAAAACAAGCAAGCAAATAAACCATGAAAGCATATTAATTTAAGCATGAATCATTCCCCATGTTGGTTTCCCCTAATTACCCATTAACCCTAGCTAGGTGACTACTCACTCATTATCATGTTGAACATGCTAGCAAGGTTATCAATCATACTAACAAAGTGAAACATGATGAATAAATGAAAGTAATTAACAATAATTAAAAAGGGATTAAGAGAATTATACCTACTAATGATTCCAATAATAAAGCAAAGAATAAAAGAAGTACTTGATGCTTGATTGAGAGGTTGTCAATCTCCCAATAATAACCCAAATAATCTTCAATTACCCAAAATAAAAGATGAACAAGAGAGAGATTAATGAAATGAAACTTGTATTAAAACTTGATTAATTGTTGATTATAAAATTAAAGAGAGGTTTGATTGATATTAACTACACTAAAGATTGCTAAGAAGAACATGCTCTTCCAATTAGACTAATGGGGTATTTATAGTGGGGATTAGGTGTAGGAATTAGGGTTAACTAAGGGCTTAAATGACGATTAAGTCCCTAGTTAAGGAAACGCCGGTATTTTTAGAAGGACGGGCGGATTCGGTAGTCTGGGCTCGGGCATTTTTGGGAGAAGACGGGCGTCTTATGGATGCTGCTGCCCGGGCGTCTTGTAAGGAAGACGCACGGATTGTGGCTTGGTGGACGGGCGTCTTCTTGGGAAGACGCACGGATTGTCATGCAGCGTGCTTTCTTCTTCTTTTCTTCCCTTTTCTTCATAAAATCCTTGGGGATTTCCTTGGGGATGCAAGGATCTTTTCTCATCATTGCCCATCTACTATAGTATGTACAAAGGCCTTCTAATCTTGTCTCTCCTTGATGCTTGGTCATTGAATCCAATCAATTTAGCCTCATTTTGCCATGAAAATGCAAGGTTTGCACTCCTTTTCTACCAAGGACACAAAACCTCAAAGAATATGCAAAACAAAGAACTAAGGACAATAAATGACCCAAATATGCACTAAAAAGCATGGGAACAAGGCTAATTCGGGGACTAAATATGCTCTAATTATGGTCACATCAGCATCATGTCGTGTAAGAGCGTAGTTGCGGTGCGTTGATATGTAGCTCCGGAATTGATTAACCTAAACGGCATAACCGTGTAGCAATAGGTGCTCCATTGAGTGACGAAGGCGGTTTTGTGCATATCTTCTTCGGCCATCTTGATTTGGTTATATCCTGCGTATCCATCCATGAAGGATAATAGCGCGTGATCTGCTGTGTTATCCACCAATATGTCGATGTGTGGTAGAGGGAAGTCAACCTTAGAACTTGCTTTGTTTAAATCTCTAAAATCAACACAAACACGGATTCTCCCATCCTTTTTGGGTACGGGTACTATGTTAGTTACCAGTCTGAGTACTCGAAAACTCTGATGAACCCGGCTTTAAATTGCTTATCCACTTCTTCTTTGATCTTAAGAGCCCATTCTGTCCTCATTTGACGAAGCTTCTGTTTTACGGGTTTGAAACCTGGTTTAATCGGGATTATATGCTCTGTAATGTCCCTGTCGATCCCTGGCATGTCTTTGTAGGACCAGGCAAAAACGTCTTTGAACTCGTGTAGGAGGTCTATGAAACTGGCCCTTTCGGTAGAGCTTAAGGTCGTCCCTATCCTAAGTTCTTGGGGTTCTAGTTCGGTTCCTACATTGATGGGTTCAGTGTTCTCTATTACTGGTCCCCCTTCCCCCTCTTGTAGTATTTCTTTGGCTATGTAGGGAGGTATTTCGATCGAGTCTGGGTTTGGGTCATCCTCAGTATCATCGTAAACAGAATTGCATTCAGAATAACACGAAGAGTAAGCAAAACCTGATTTATTCATATTAAAGTTTGAGAAAAGTTGAAGCAAAGAAGCCATCTATTCTGTAGTCAGTGGCGGTAAAGGGACAGCCGTTGGGACATTTCCCGAACTGTCGTTACTACTTGATGCTAAGCTAGGAGAAACAAGGGGAATGGGAGTGACGACAGGAGGAGACTCTCTAGGGACTTCTCTAGACTCCGACTCTGACTCTGACTCGAATTCATCGTCTTCTGGTTCTCCTTTGAACATCTCTCCTTCTCCAGTGGTGAGCTTGAAGAGTCTTCCTTGGTTGTTTGTCCACTTGATCGACTTTCTCCATCCTTTCTGCTGATTTGTGTTGGTTTCTGTGATTAACGCGGTAGGGTTGAAGTGATCGTCTTGAAGTATCATGGTAATGATCTCATCCTGCGCGACTCTAACAAATCGATCCTCTCCAAATATTATACTAACAGCTTGTTCGTCTAACCAAGGTGCTTGACGAGTCTTGAAGGTAGGAACCGTTTCTGGAGGAATGAAGTAGCAATCGTGAAAGATCTCGATTCCGGATAGCTTCCTTTCGAGATAGTGCTAAGGTTCGGGAAATCCATGAAAGAGTTCTTGACTTCCCTCCCTAACGAAGTATCCATTTAGGGTAGGGTGGTAGGGTCGCATTTGGATTCCCACGTTCTTACGGTTTTGAACTTGGGCGAGCATCTCGAGAACTTCGTTTTTAGTGGGCTTGTATCCTAATCCAAGTGGTATCCTTTGTGAGTTGCCTTCTTTGTAGGGTGCAAAAGTGTTTCTTCGGATAGGATTCAAAGGCATTCCCGGGAAGTATTCTCGGGATTTGAGCATGTGGTTGACCACCAAATTAGAGTAGGGATTGAAGTATAAGGGCGCCAACCCGCTTTCTATGACGTTTATGCTATGGAAGCCCCCAAGTTCATATACTGGATCCGCGAGTACTTGATTACTTGACCTCTTTTCTATTATTGCCTTGATGGGTGATGAAGTGATCGTCACCACTTTACCATTTAGTGGGATCTTGATTTTCTGGTAGAGGGTGGATGTTATCGCTTTGGAAGCGTGAATCCAAGGTCTTCCCAAAAGTATGTTAAAGGATGCCTCAATGTCAACTATTTGGAAGTTAACCTTTCGTTCAATCGGCCCTGTGGCTATGGTCAGGTTAACAAGTCCTACCACTTTTTGTCGTGTACCATCGTATGCGCGAACACCTTGATTGGTAGGGGTCCAATCCGACTCTTTCATGCCCAATTTGTATGCCGTTTTCAAGGGTATGACGTTGACTGTCGAGCCATCATCTACCAAAGTCATTGGCACATTCTTCTTTGAGCAAATGACAGTGATGTAAAGAGCCAAATTATGACTAGCACCGAAGGGTGGCAAATCTTCATCCGAGAAAGTAATCGGATTACTTAGCTTTGGTGATTCTTGGAAGACCAAGTTGACTACGTCATCGGGCGTGGAGTTATGTGCCACATTTAGTTTGGCCAAGGCTTGCAGTAAAGCTTGGCGATGTGGGAATGAGCTTGCAACAAGTTGCCAGACTGAAAGATCAGCCTTTGTCTTCTGTAGTTGCTTTAGCAAATGGTCAGTAGAGGTATCTTCATTATCATTTGGTGTGACAATGTTGGTTGGACCATTCGCTATGGGACTATTTTGAGAAGTGTTTTGGTATGGACGTCCTGAACGAGTAAGGTGGTCCACATCTTGGTCCTCACTATTTTGGACTATTTCCTCACAGATTTTGAATAGGTAGTGTTCAGTGAGATATTCATCTTCATCATCGTCGGCCCATACTCCATTGATAGTAGCAAGTTCCCTCATCCTTATGATCTCGGCCTCCAATTGGATAATTTGGTCGATTAGTTCATCAACCATGGCTACTACTTCTTTCACTGTAGCATTTTGAGAGAAAATGAGTGGCGCGCGTTCTTTGGGTGTTGCATTGGGATCACGCAAGGTTGCCACTACACTTTCCAATTCCGAGATTTGCCTATTCACACTCCTTGCCCATGCGATGAAATCGGTGATAAATGGGGAAATGGTAGAGTAGTTCCCTTCTTCTTCTATTGCATGGATCTCATCTTCGAGTGGAGAAATGAGGTGTGAACAATCTAAGATAGACTCTTCACTTGTAATCACTAGAATTCCAAGAGGATTCTGAGTGTTATTGGGCTTACCTCCAGGCGGTATTGGTAGGCGACCGTCTTCAATCATGTCTTGAAGTACATTTTTCAGCTTGTAGCATTTTTCTGTATCATGTCCCTTACCTCTATGATATTCACAGTACGAATTCTCGTCCCAGAACTTGGATTTCTTTTCTGGTTCAGGCGTAGGGCCTATGGGTTGAAGCTTACCCTGTTTCATAAACCTCTTTAGAGCATTGGAGTATGTATCCCCAATGTTTGTGAATTTTCTTGGTGGGGTACTCTTCTTTGATGGCTCGAGAAGGTTAACTTCATCAGTCTTGCTAGTAGAGCCGTAAGAACGACTTGTTGAGCCTTGATATCCACGACCTACCGTTTTGGACAAGAGTCTTTTATGGATGTCATCCTCGATCCTTGTTCCTAGTACAGTTAAGTCTTTGAAGGTCCTAATGTTTTGGTACCTCAAATGACTTGCATAGATGGGCTTTAGATTATCCACGAATTTCTCTATGAGGGTAGCTTCATCTGGACGTTCAACAAGTTGGGTACTAGTCTTCCTCCACCTACTTAGGATGTCGGTGAAACCTTCTTTGTCATTTTGGGTAAGAACCTCTAAAGTACGCATATTGACTTGGATTTCGGCATTATCCGCGTATTGCTTAACAAACTCAATTGCGGCATCGTCCCAGGTAGCGATCTTCTTATGCTCTAGAGAATAGAACCATTGTCTTGGGATGGTATCAAGAGATGAAGGAAGGATCCTTAAGAACATCTCGGGTTTAATGCCTTTGATAGACATGTAATCCTTGAAAGCACGGATATGGTTCAAAGGGTTTTCATGCCCCTTGAATTTAGGGATATCCGTCATGTTGAAGTTGGTTGGCAATTTGGAGCTCACGGCCTCATATTTGCAATTATTTTCCCTATAGATATCATCCCCTTTGAGATACATCAATTGTTCCTCCAAATATTGGAGTCGTTTCTCAGCTGCAGTCATACCTACGGGAGGGTTTTCATTCCCGAAGTCATTCACAAATTCGTCAGACACTTCACTTTCTCGAGGAGGCAACCTTGTTTCCACAGTATATATTCGACCTTCGATTGTGTCAAGGCGATCATACACTTGGTCTTGAGTGACTTGGAGACGAGCTAGCGCGGCTAGGATTTGATCATTACCATTCAGGGGTTGGTTGTTGCTCACGTCGCTTGTGTCAGGCATCTTGGAAACTGAACAATAGATCGACGACGAATCAAAACACGATCGACCATTCTAGCACACTTACTCAAAAAAACGTTTTGACTTATGAAGTGGGAGTGTGCCACTTGTGTCAAGTGAGCTTTTGAAGAAATGACAAGATTTGAAAATGTTAGTCCTAGTCAACTATCGTGTAGTGGTAGGAGTGGACTCGAAGTGAGGTTTTGAAATGGGCTTTGAAGCCCGAATTTTGACTCGACAAATGGACAGAGTTTTGACTGGTTTTGCGCTAATATTAGGCTTATTTCGAAATTTTTCATTTTAAAAAGGGATTTTAATTTTTACAAAAATCGTCATGGTTTTGTTTAGAAGTGGTGATCACGTATGGTACAAGCATTTATACAGGTATTATAACGGGATGTTGAGTGCATTTAAGAGGGTTTTGGTTTAAAGGGTGGGTTGCCATACCGAACAATCAAACCCGGGGTCTGTGGAGAGGCTCGTACCAAACAAGAGTAAGGCCGATTCCTAGTCCATTTCCTTGAGTAGTGAAAGTCCTTGATACAAACAAGAGTAAGTACCATGGTATGGATGACGTCAATCGTTATCCATCCTTAGGCCCAGATAAGAATTTGGACCGTCTAGACGGGACGATTGGTCGAAAGGGTTGGGTTGGGCCTAGGAAGGCCGGATAAACGGTCTAGGAAGACCGAGTTATGAAAACCAACAAGTGTCTTGTACAAACTATTCCCTAACCTTGTTCAAGTTTCACCCTTTGGCTACACGTAAGTGTATTATCCCCAGAGGAGTCGCCAAACTGTGGACGCGGGCCCATGGGGGCAAAAAGCGAGCAAGCATTTCTGTGCATTTGTGGAGTCGCCACCAATTTATTATGGAAAATTGGAAACCATTCGAATACCTTGAGCCATGTCAAGACACAAAGTAGTGACATGAACACCAAGAACTCGTTACCCTTAGCATTCTATTGTTAGAAATCTATATCTCATTATACAACATATTCATATATGTTACAATTTAATTTAGTCATAAAATTAATTTAGATCTTATGCATGCAATCATAAAAAAGTATAGAAAAGAAATTGTCATTCTTACTATGAAAATTTCGGATTTTGGGCACAAGTAAGATCTCCTTCTTACTTGTTCTTGAGCTTTCCTTTTATGGAAGAACAATGATTCAAGATTAGAATCTCTCCCAAGGATGTATACCCAAGATAACCTCTTAAAGACTAATATTATTAATACTAGAACAATATTAATCTTAATAAAATTGACCCAAAATATTGTTTTGTCCTCTTGAATTTTCGGCCAAGAGAAGAATAATTTTGGAGTATTTATTTCTCTAGTTTTTCTTAGAGAGTTTTTGTATTTCTTACACTAGAAATATTATATGAAGTATGAATGAATAATGATAGAGAAAAACTCTCTATATTGCTCTTTGAAAACCGGTGGGGAGAGAGGAGAGGAGAGGAGAAGTGAGCCAGTGCATGGGCAAGAAATTCTTCTAAAGAAAAACTAGGCTTGCATGGCTATAAGCTAGTTATAATCATTATGCTCTCCACTTAATAATTTAACACAAATTAAACATTATACTCCCTCCAATATTTCGGTCCATATTAGATAAAATGGGTTCCATTTTATCTTTGTCAATTTGTCAATTTGTCACATGTCACAAGTCATGTAAAAATGTCATGCATTTTTAACATATTAAAAATCAACGTATTAATAAAAATACGTCATGTACAAAATCAACTTAGTAATTCATAATTACTTGTACCAAAATGGTTTATCAATTATAAATCACAACGTCTTGTATTTATAATAAATTATTCATTCAGTTTCAATTGTTTCCGTAAACAATAATTTCATCTAAGTAATAAAACAATTCGATCACTTAGACCGTATCTTATTTAATCAAATTACAATGAGACACGTAAATATCACCTCCAAAATCGTCCGTCAATTTTAAGTAATTCAATTAACCCGTATCGATATACGATCAATTAAATAATCAATTAAGAGTGTTACCCTTTAGGTATGACCTAAGGGGATCAACTGATCACCACCGTCGCACGACAGTAATGTCAAACTCTAGTCAGCCAATCATTACCGATATGTGTGGACCGGTTTGATGTAAAATATTACTTCCCACATGTATTCTTAAAATGAGACTTAAACATGTGATCATCATGATCGACAGTTGTGATCGCATTATTGTCGGAGGACACATATTCCAACAATCTCCCACTTGTCCTCGACAAGTGTGCGTCACCAATTCTCTTGCCCTATTACTATCTCCCACTTAATGCAAGGTGTCTTTCAGGTCGTACTTGCAAGTGATCATATCGAGAGTGGTTTCCTCGATCTGGAGAATAACTGATTGACCGGATTTATCTACCATAGATATCTTCCGAGCGTGGCCACGCATTTCCAGTTCATTACTCCTCGAGTGGCCCTTAGATATTGTTATAACCCTGACAAGGGGTGGACAATTCGTATTGCACTTATTCCCTTTGACTAGCCACAGCCATCATAACCCAAAATATGCCCATTTGACCCCATTTACGAAGGTCGTAGTAACACAAATCAAAGTTAATCTGAAACTGTGCCATCTTAGGTGAACAGTCTTTAGTCAAAAGAATCGACTCATTAGAATACTATAGTAGCTCTCGCCACGACCAGGCTATATAAATTTGCCAGAACTCTATAAGCGGTCATTAGCCCGACAAAGTGTTCCTAGTAGTCTGTCTATGTGATCGACTAGTCATCTCATATGACTCTATGGCATTTGAACTTGCCATCAATCGCATCACACTCTAGTCACTTCGAGACGTCACCTCATGTAAGTGACTATTTGCGAATACAATGCTAATCCGTTCTCACTTTAACGGGGTTCAATTGTCTCTACAACCCGTTTGGATGTAACAAAGTATAAGGTGAGTTAATAATAACTCAAACGACGAATGTCGACATCACATTCGGGTAGTCAATACCATATCACAACCTTGTGATGTATATCATAAGTGTGTAAACACTAATCGCTTGCAACATGAGTTTAACATACCATGTGTCCATGTGTTCAAACTCTTGAATTGCATTTTCCTTTATATTCATGTTTGTCTCACATAGCATGAACCTTACCAAGTACACATCTAGGTTCCCAACCTAGATATAGGTTCTTTGTCTTGAAAGAACTTACTTGTTGTTTATCACATAACCAACAAATTATGGTGGATGATATAACTTGCACTGGTCAAGTGTTCTACCAACTCGCAATGCACTAGGTATACGTTTTGTAGGGTCTTGCAACAATTGTCAAGATAATTAGCCTAGCACTTCTCATAAGTCCTAGCATATTAGAAAAATTAGTTTTGAGTAACTTCTTACTATAACTAAGTATCTTTCCAACTTCTTATTTCTCCTTTTAGCTTGAAAAGCTTAGGATTTTCATGAATCTTTACGCGTTTTCAAACTTCAATATGTGCAACTTCTTGTCACATAACAGTGTTCATCAAACACTAGCACGGCTCATTAGTTCTCCTCGAGAATTCATGACGATTCTTTTATGGCTTACCAATGAGTCATCATGCTCTTAAGCATATGATTCATTATTGGACATGTGCATTATTATTCTAATGGCGGAAACCTTAGTAATCTTTAATCATGTGATCAACCATTCTTAGGTTCAATGAATAACCATGACTGTAATACTCCGTATTTATAAGTCTTTGGGTACTCTATCGAGTAGGCCTTACTTTGTCGAGTAAGGGTAGATTGCGTTTTAGAAAAGTTTCTGACCTGTTGGGTACTCGATCGAGTAGCTGGGATACTCGATCGAGTAGGGGGGTACTCGATCGAGTACCTTGGGTACTCGATCGAGTAGCCGGTTTTACGGAAGTTTTCTCGGGTTTTGTTAATTATGCGATTAAGATATATAAGCTTCGTCGTCATTATTCTAAATCACTTTTGCAAAACCTAATTTACTGTTTAAGAGAGAAAGCAAGCAAGTTCACCATCTTAATCGCATTGTTAGCAATTCCCGGAGTTTGGAAGGTCGGTTCTCATCGTTGGTTATACCGTTGAGTTCCTTGCGTCGAGGGTAAGATCTATGTACCCTTTTTATTGTCTTTCCTTTGATTTGGTTAAACCCTAATTTAGGGATTTGGGGGTTTTTGAGTAGTATGTGATTTGGTAGCATTTATATGTTGTATGATAGGAGGAGGTTTCATAGAGGAAGCTTTTTGATTCAGCAGTAGAGACCGTCTGATAGTGTGCTTTCCAGGTAGGATTTCCTACTCAGTATTAGTCCCATAATGGGATATTGGTTGATGTGTTGAGATTGATTGTTGATATAGTAATTGTATTGTGACAGTTGTGCTTGTGATTGTGATTGTGATTGTTGTCTGTGGTTCTCGAGGCGTGTCCTCGGCTGAGTGGGGTCACTTGCGGGAGTGGCTTCACGCCCTAGTTTCGCCTTCTGTGGAACCCGCCACAGAAGGGATGTGCACATTAATGGACAGGGTTATCGCTCACTATGTGGAGCGAGGATTTGGTGGGTACGGCTGCGGTCCCACTGGCGGGGTAGTCCGGTGGACGATCGGTGATTGAGATTATTGGAATTGGTGTGGTTGTGTGTGTGTGATTAAAGTATCTGTTTATCTTATTCTTGATGTATATTGAGTTGTGTGATTAGTACGACCCCGTTTAAATGTTTCAAAAACTGTGGTGATCCATTCGGGGTGGTGAGCGATTTAGCGGTATATCTTGGATACGCGTGGGATCTAGGCGGGGATGGAGTCATCACATGTCGAGGCTTTAGTCTTCCATTTGTGTTTGTTAGGACAGTTCCTTTCAGTTGGTTTATAGATTGAGAACAGTTGTATTTTGCTTACAGTTGGTTTTGTTATGTAATCACTTAAACTTATTTAATAAAGTATGTTTCTTCATTGTCTTATGATTATCATGCCTCGGGTAACCGAGATGGTAGTATCCTTATACCTGAGTGGTCCTGGTAAGGCACTTGGAGTATGGGGGTGTTACAAATGGTATCAGAGAGACGATCCTGAAACCTGTAACCAATGAACCCAATAAACATAGGGAGTCAAATAAAATGAACCCGGGGTAAAAGTTGTAGGAGCTAATGCAAAGACTTGGGAGACGTCCTAAAGTCGCGAACTCGCCCTACAATTTTGAACCGGTCACTATGGGATAGGAGTCGGGATCGCTATGTGTTTACTTTGTGTAGTGTGTGCACATGCGGTGAAGTGTGACATGAATCGGTGGATGTATGTATGTTGAGAATGGGGAATGTGTAGAAAAGATGGTGATGATGTGATTTCGTAAGTTATTGATTGAAAGCATGATAGTTGTTTTACGTTATGGCATTATAGAAATACGGAAAGAAAATTTGTTTGATTGGAGTTATACATAGAGTTATGTATACATATATGGTGTTGGTAGTGTTGTACGAGTTTATATAGCTGAAAGTTTGAGTAGGAGCATGAATAATTGGTGGAAAAAGATGATAATTGTTGCATGATAATATGATATTTTTTTTATAACGCATGTTGTATGACGGAAGAGATTTTATAAGGTTGTTATGCTAGTAACATGTGAATATGATACTTGATGTCATATAATTGTGATTTTGTTTACGTAAAGTTATATAATAAAAACATGTGGGTAATATGTGATTGGTAAGTTGAATGATATATGTGCATCGAGTTATTTGTTGCTTGGCTTTTGAAGTTAGTAACATGTGGTTAGGGATACTGGTTTTATGAGCATCGAGTTGTTTTTGTTTACCATGTTGTCGTTTAAGTTGTTGGGAAGTAAAATCAAGTAGTTGTGTTTTCGATTATAGGGAGGTTGTCTTTAAACTGTTATAACTTGAGATGCATAAATGATTTTAATGTGATTCCAATTGGAGGTGATAGCTTGTCCTTTTACGATTCTAACGATAGGTCACACGCCCAAAACGACCAAGAAATGAGTGAGTTATGACTGTTTTACGAAAACTGGACAGTGCTGAGAAATGCATAGGTACTCGATCGAGTAGTCTTGGTACTCGATCGAGTAGGGGGGGACTCGATCGAGTACGTTAGTTACTCGATCGAGTAGCCCTGGTAATTTGTTTTACGTGATTCTGATCTTCACCTACTCGATCGAGTAAGTCACTTACTTGATCGAGTGTCCTGTACTCGATCTAGTGACCCCTGTTTTGGGTCATATGCTTATCTTTTGAATTCGTTGCATATTATGTTTAATTCAAAGTTTTTATTTTGCTTCTTTATGCATTGTTTTACATGTATGTGGGTCTTGACGCGTAAGTTACCCAATCTTGTGGTGTAGTGAGTGGCATCTGTGGTGAGTATGAGTTCGGTGGGAGGACATGAGTTATACGTGGTTGTAATAGATAGTGGAAAAAAAAAGGAAGATTGTTATGGCTTAATTGAGACATAGAGCATGTTTTCTGAGATGAAATGAGATGAGTGATATGAGTGTGTGTTGAGTAACGTAAAAGTAAGTGAATGTGGGCAAGGGATGATGTGAGTCTAAGGAACGTGAGAATGAAAGTATTGAGAGTAAGGATGTGGATAGTGACAACTTGAGATGTGTAAAGAATTATGGAGGGAGATAGTTAAGAGCCGTGTGGGTTAAGAATATACATAATGAAAGTTCGTTTTAAAGGGGTTGAGAAGAGTGGTATATAGTGAACTTTGTGGAGACATGTCGCGGGGTGGAGATTTGGATTATTAAGAGATGAAACTATTGTGGGTTTTCCTTGGGCAATTAGCGGTATGAAAGGAATTTTGATTTCTAGAGATGTAAGAAGGGAGATGCAATTGTTGAACAGTAAACGTTGATTCTATGGATGGATTTGTGGCAAGGGTGATTGATGACATAATAAGAGAATATTTGTGGTAAGAAAGAGTGAGATGATATCGATATAAAATAATTAGATGTGAGTTTTGGAGCAGTGAGAAAGTAACCGGAACACTAAAGAGTTAGGTAGAAGTGATAAGGAGTTGAATGGTTAATTGATTTTGTCGAGTGTACAAGAAAAGAATAAGGGGAGTAAAACTAGGAAAATGTTGACCGGAGTTATGTGACATAAAAGTAAGGAATCGTCGAGATGTATGATACTATCAAGAGTAAGTAAGTTAATGATTATACAGAAATTTCAGGACAACATGATTAATCATGAGTTTCGAGGAATTAAGGGAGTAAGAAGTTGGTGGAGAATTTGCACGATAATAGATAATTGGTGGAGAGTTAGATGAAAATACGAGTAAGATAGTATTGGGAATGATGTTGATGTAATTTTGTTGGTGAATTTGATGATAGTTATCTGGAATGTTAACCGAAGATAGGAAAGAAATCGTGATGTTTAGAGATGAGTGAAAGAGGTTTGATGTCCGAACAGTGGTGGTGTTATGGTTTGTGACTAATGGTTAAGAGTGATGGTATATTAGAAAGGTAGCAATTCAAAAGAGGTTGATTTGGTAGGGACCTGATTGTTGTGTATAATTGTGAGAGGGTATAAGATGTGGTTAGATGAGGCGGATACTAATAGTTAAATAGTAATGGTATGGTTATACTTGGCAGGAAGTGATGGTTGTGCGAATAAGGGAAAATGTGGTGAGGGGCATATGAGTTAAGCTCGGGCGGCAGGTAACCTATGTTGAGTGGTAACTTACGTGATCAGGACTGACCAGTTGAATGTGATTACGGGTCTATGATGTGTATAAATGTTTGTGTGAGGTTTTGACCTCACAAGAAGTGGTATAGTGTGATTATTATAAAGTCATATTTGAATGTTTTGTAATTTATGTTGGGTACGGTATACTAATGGAATGAGGTTCAAAAGGTAATAATTTGATTGATCTGGCATGGTTAGTTATAATTGTATGTGTATTTATAATACATGTGTATTCCGTGAAATGGTGGAAATGATGCTCACGAGGTGCTTATCCATTTATTCATATAATATGTTGCGTTGTGATTGAGTAAAGTGGATTTGAGTAAGTTTTCTTGTCCGAAAGGTGATTTTCGAGTCAGTGTTTATGTAATTGTATGTAGTTGTGATGTCTATCGATGTGGTCGTGGTGCCTCGGGTGGTGATCCGGGCACGGTATTTAGTGTTGTGATGCGGGTATTTTCGCACTGCTGTGTGGCTGTTAGTGACGGTGTTACGATGCCGTCACCGGTTGTGGTGGAGTAGGCAGGATGATTATGATACGAGTTTTCGAAAGTACATACAAGTTATACATAAATTGTTGTTTTATTTGTTGTTGTTTCCTATGAGTTTCAGTTTGAGAAGGAGGGTAGAGTTTAATATAAAGAGAGTTGTATATGTTTTCGTTGTTGTCATGGTATATAAATGTTCTGTTGATAGGACACAGTTGTCAGGAGTTGTTACAGTACTTTTGATCTTGTTCTAGATAAGGCTTTAGTGGACATGGTAATGGCAAGTGATTCGTAAAGCATGTGTGGTAATGACCTGAAAGATGCAGGTAGTTTATAATCCTTGGTTGAGACAGGTGAGGGTAGGGTGTTGGGGGAATTAGTGTCATATTAAGTTATGTATGAGTTTTGCGGTAATGAAGGAAAGAACTTGAGGATCTAGTGAAAGGAAACGTAACGAGTGTGGATCGTGATTTATGCTTTTGGGAGATAGGTGCTTTACATAGAGAGGTATGGTGTTTTGCAGTAATAATGGAGAATTAGTATGGTGTTTTTGCTACGAGTTTCATGGTATAGGTTAGGTGGTGTACCGAATGAGTTGAAGTATGAGGACTGATTAAGTAAGAGAGCCTTGGAAATAGGAATGGTTATAGAAATGAGGTTATAGGCGGTTATCTTTGACATGTGGTGGTGATGAGGATAATGAAATAATATAGCTAAGGATTTAGTATTAGTGAGTTACGAGGACGTAACATTTGTCTTAAGAGGAGTAGGATGCAATAAAAGAGCGTTTCATGATGGTGCATGTTGTAATATAATTGGAAATAGAGTGTTAGCGTAGCGTAAAAGGAGGGATTTGTTTTATGGATGATACTTATAAAAGGCCATGGCCGTGCTTGTAGTAGTGTGATGCTTCAGAGTGTGGGAATATTTTATATAGTGTTGACAGTTGAAGGATGATACCATTTGGAGTCTGAGTAAACTTCGAGGACGAAGTTCCTTTTAAGGGAGGTAGAATGTAACATTCCGTTTGATGTCTGTGAGTGTCTTGGTATTGGATTTGATAGTGGATGATATTATGGAGCTAGCAGCGTTAGAGGATGGTAGTTGGTTATGTATGGAGTTGGTGTCGTGAGGGATATATATGTGGTAGATACGATATCGTGAGTCATGTTGTGGAAGTAAACATAGTTGGTGGAGTGGGTGTTAAGAGTTCATGTTCTATGTTCGGTCGAGTTCTTGAGTTCTTAGCTAAGTTGTTGTGTCTTGGTCGAGTTAGTATGGTTGTTTTTATGTATGGGTTGAACTTCGGGGACGAAGTTCTTTTTAAGGAGGGAAGACTGTAATACTCCGTATTTATAAGTCTTTGGGTACTCTATCGAGTAGGCCTTACTTTGTCGAGTAAGGGTAGATTGTGTTTTAGAAAAGTTTCTGACCTGTTGGGTACTCGATCGAGTATTTGGGATACTCGATCGAGTAGGGGTACTCGATCGAGTACCTTGGGTACTCGATCGAGTAGTAGGTTTTTACGGAAGTTTTCTCGGGTTTTGTTAATTATGCGATTAAGATATATAAGCTTCGTCGTCATTATTCTAAATCACTTTTGCAAAACCTAATTTCTTGTTTAAGAGAGAAGGCAAGCAAGTTCACCATCTTAATCGCATTGTTAGCAATTCCCGGAGTTTGGAAGGTCGGTTCTCATCGTTGGTTATACCGTTGAGTTCCTTGCGTCGAGGGTAAGATCTATGTACCCTTTTTATTGTCTTTCCTTTGATTTGGTTAAACCCTAATTTAGGGATTTGGGGGTTTTTGAGTAGTATGTGATTTGGTAGCATTTATATGTTGTATGATAGGAGGAGGTTTCATAGAGGAAGCTTTTTGATTCAAAGCAAAGAGAGACCGTCGATAGTGTGCTTTTCAGGTAGGATTTCCTACTCAGTATTAGTCCCATAATGGGATATTGGTTGATGTGTTGAGATTGATTGTTGATATAGTAATTGTATTGTGACGGTTGTGCTTGTGATTGTGATTGTGATTGTTGTCTGTGGTTCTCGAGGCGTGTCCTCGGCTGAGTGGGGTCACTTGCGGGAGTGGCTTCACGCCCTAGTTTCGCCTTCTGTGGAACCCGCCACAGAAGGGATGTGCACATTAATGGATAGGGTTATCGCTCACTATGTGGAGCGGGGATTTGGTGGGTACGGCTGCGGTCCCCCATCGCGGTGGTCGGTGATGGACGATCGGTGATTGAGATTATTGGAATTGGTGTGGTTGTGTGTGTGTGATTAAGTTGTCTGTTTATCTTATTGTTGATGTATATTGAGTTGTGTGATTAGTATCGACCCGTTTAAATGTTTCAAAAGCGTGGTGATCCATTCGGGGTGGTGAGCGATTGCTTAGCGGGTATATCTTGGATACGCGTGGGATCTAGCTGGGGATGGAGTCATCACATGTCAGAGTCTTTAGTCTTCCGCTGTGTTTGTTAGGACAGTTCCTTTCAGTTGGTTTATAGATTGAGAATAGTTGTATTTTGCTTACAGTTGGTTTTGTTATGTAATCACTTAAACTTATTTAATAAAGTATGTTTCTTCATTGTCTTATGATTATCATGCCTCGGGTAACCGAGATGGTAGTATCCTTATACCTGAGTGGTCCTGGTAAGGCACTTGGAGTATGGGGGTGTTACAATGACTGCTAATGGTAATTCCATTTTCATTGACATGAATAACCTACGTATCTCGTTGATTTGATGTGTATATCTCAATACTTATCCAACATCCCATGATGTGATTGGATTCATCATAGTCCATTTTCATCCAGAATTGAAAACTCAAATACTTCGTGAAGATAGTACTAGCTCGTCATTCTCAATGAGTAATGAGTTATAATTTTACAAGATGATTGCTCCCACTAAATTTCATGTCTTCACATAAAAATTTCAAACTCCCACTTAATTCCATATGTTTCGCAATTGACTACTCAATCGAAACATTTCAAGAATTGAAATACAATTTGCTTTGCCAAGTTATTAAGATTCAAACCATATATGTTCCCAACATATCCTTTCAAAATACCTATTTTGAAAAGGTTTCAATCTTAAACTTATGGAAAGAGATTTTTAATCTCTAACTCATTTATTTTAAAATGATGCGTAGCAATGTCATTATTTAAATGTGAATTTCATTTAATACACGTCCTTCTCAAAATACCCCATTTCGGAAGGAGGTTTAACCATTTCATTTTCATAATGGGGTTAAGTAATGACACTAGTACGGTTACACTTAACTTAGCTCTTGAAGATATCGGCATATCTTTCTTTGCAACTTTTAGTCATAAATCTCATTTAGGCTCTTATGCAACTTTGTTTCATTTAGGCTCTTAAGTAAATATCAATATTGAAACTCTTGGTCAAATGTTTTTCATAAACTAGCCAAATCTCTTGATAAGACTTTTCTTTAGTCATTTTCTTCCAAAACTTTCTTTTGGTCTCCTCGTGTAGTTATCTTGTGAACATATTCTTTTGATTACTTCACTTGGTCTCTTTTGTCATGTAGATCTCATCTACTAAAGACCATAGATCTCATCTATTTAAGTATACTCACTATATTGGTATACAAATCATTCTTCCTTTTGTAGATCACATTTACCCAAGCATACAAAATTATTCTTTGTACTCTTTGTGTCATCATTTTTCTCCCACTCTATCTTTAAAATAAATACACTAGATATTCAAAGATAGCTTATGTGACACAATAATGATTTTAGGAGTAGAAGGAGGACTATCTCATAGATTGACTAATTGATTTTAGATTTGATGAGTGTACTTGGTAATTGACATTCCTTTAGGAGAGTTCATTAACTCAATATCACTTTATAATTGATCATACACAAGCCTTAAGCTTGTGGACATATAATGAATCTCATCATTATAGTTGTCTATTAGATCACTTTAAGTAGATGATCATATGTTTCTATGTGGAAGCATATAAAGACGAATTTTTAGAACAAGGAAATACGATAAAAGGGGTGACTTGGGTTGCAAACCAAGCCACCAAAATCCAAAATACAACCATTGTTTAGAAAGGATCCAAAATCCATTTCCATGTCGAACACGGAAATCAAAATAGTTCTAAAAATCCGAAATATAATTTAAAATAAGACAATGATAAAAAGCCAAGCTTCATTGGAAGCTACTCCTAGCTCCTTGATGATTTCTCAAGCTTACTTTTCCTTTCCCTTGTCTTTGCTTGGAGGAGGCCCTATTTACAATAAAAAGGGGATACATTATCACAACTTTGTATCAAAATACCATAGTTGAATTAGAAACATAAAAGAAAGGATAGTCATTTACCTACTGGAGTGATTTTTCTAGCTTTGATGTCACCAAGATACTTGGAACAATTCCTTTTCCAATGTCCAACACCATTACAATAATGGCATTTATCAAGAGGACCCTTCTTGGTCTTGGAAGTGCTAGCTTCAAAAGTCTTAGCCTTGGTGAAAGTGGGAGCTTGCCACTTACCCTTCTTCCCATTCTTCTTGAACTTTCCCTTGCTCTTGGTGCTTATGTTAAGCACATCCTTAGGTGGGTTAACATTTAACCCCATGTCTCTTTCGGATTGCACAAGTAACTTGTGCAACTCTTCAAGAGACACGTCCTTGTCTTGCATGTTAAAATTCACCCGGAATTGAACATATGCTTTGACTTTGGATAAGGAGTGTAGAATCCTATCTACAATGAGCTCTTTGGGGATTTCAACCTTTTGAATCTTCAAGGTCTCGACTAGCTCCATCAATTTGAGCACGTGAGGGCTAACCTTTTGGCCCTCCTTGAAATCGAGATCAAAGAATGCCGAGGCCGCCTCATATTGGACGATCCTCGGAGTTTGTGAAAACATTGTCACAAGTTTGGAATAGATTTCATTAGCGGTGCCCATTTTAAAAGCTCTCCTTTGGAGATCCGCCTCCATCGCAAAAATCAACACATTTTTTCATTGCGGCGGATTCTTTGTGGTAAGCCTCATATGCTTCCCTAGTGGCGGCACTCGACCTAGCATTAAGTTCGGGTGGAGAGGCCTCGGTGAGGTAACGAAGCTTGTCGTCACCTTGGGCGGCTAATTTGAGTTGGGCATCCCAATCGGAAAAATTTGACCCATTCTTTTCAAGTTTACAACGATCCATGAAGGATCGGAGCCATGAAGCATTAGTGAGAGGTGTGGCGTTGGTGTTTGGTGCGGCCATTTGTTATGAGAAATAAAAGTGGTCAACAAAACGAAAATAGAAGGAATAAAACATATGTCGTTTTCAAAATAATAATAACACTCTTAAAAATTTAATTTAAACAAGTTTTATTGCATTTATCTAGTGACCTCTACCTAACTTGATAAATGATTCCAAGACCCAAATTCATATTAACTTGGGCACGGGGTAGCCGATGGAACCCTTATCAATATAACTCGGTGGATTAACTCTTTAATCGATTCTACTTTTAGAACTCTTGGTCGATAAAATAACTCTAATATTTATCTATAGCCCGGAACACATGCGACTACGGTCACGAATACTTCCGTTGAGGTCAATCCAAATTTCAAATAAATGTGTCCGTGATCCAAATTCATATTAACTTGGGCACGGTAGGGCCGATTCATCCCTTATCAATATAACTCGGTGGATTAACTCTTTAATCGATTCTACTTTTAGAACTCTTGGTCGATAAAATTACATTAATATTTATCTTTAGCCGAAACACATCCGGCAACCGTCGAGAATACTTTCGTTGAGTTCAACCCAAATTTCGAATAAATGTGTCCATGATCCAAATTTACATCAACTTGGGCATCGGTAAAGCCGAATACAACCCTTATCTTTATAAATTCGGTGGGTAGACATTTATCACCCACTTCCCCTACGTAGCAAGGTTTGTACCCCGGTAAGGCCGAGTGCACTCCCTCACGAAATAGGTTTTCATGGTTTCTAATTTTTCGTAAGGCTAAGTCTCAATTGTTTATTTTAGCGAGAGGTCATGTCAATTTATTATCTATCACGTTTTAAGTGAACTAAAGCGGTGAACTACGATAATTGTAATTGACACGGTCGATAAACTCGATTAAAATGCATGTTTAGTTATGGCGATTTAGCGATGCATGCAACATATAAATAAAATGCAAAGCATAATGAAATCCTAGTATGGCCTTCCTAAAATAGTAAATCTAATTAACTATTACATATTCGGAAACCAACTCCTTTGGTCCCTTGAACTTCGGTCTTGGCACGCATATCAAGGCAATTCTTTCTTTAATGGATCGCCTTCTCGAGTGGCACCGTCTTCAAGGAACTCCGGAATAAATAAATTACAAAATAAATTACATAATTTCCTATTATACATTTGTAATTAAAAAGAAAATAAATCTATTAAGTTACAAAACGGTGATACGAGATCACAATAAATTACAACCGAATCGATATTCCCATACATTTCGGGTAATACCAATTAAAACTAAGGCCATACTAAGTAAAATTACATAATTCCAAAATTACATAAAATTAAAATATGACAATCATAAATAAAATGCAGCATTATTATATGTATGAACATGCCCAATTATATGCTAAATCGCCTTTAAGGAGCCAATATCGTATATTAATCGGTTTTTACGGATTTGCGTGATTTAACCTTTTATAATCACAATAATTACATAAATTCATATTTATGTACAAGTTAATTACCCTAACCAACTTAGGACTCAAAATTAGTCTCCACTAATATTTTGACAATAATTAACCTTGATTTCTTAATATTGTTCATAAAAGGACTCAAAAATACAAAATTTTGCCATAAACTTCAAATTAAATCATAAAAATTTCAAATAAATTCAAAATTTGAAATTTAAACTCATGAACATTCTGAAAAATACCATGACACTCATAATGTTCAAAAACTTAGGTTAAAATTTCAAAATTTATCGAGAAAAACAATGTTGCGGTTTATCGGATTTATCAATTATAACCATAAAAATATGAGAAAAATTATTTTTATTAACTTTTCACTTTTAGATCTGAAATATATGATAAAATGCAACATGTGACATTTTTCCTTAGTCATGAAGTATGTTTTAGCAATTTTCACTAATTAAAGTCACTATTTATGTTATTTTTCATCAAAAATTCATAAATCATGCATAAAGACTTCATTATAGCCAAATATTTTACACACATCTTGTAAAATTTCATGTGACAACATACTAAATTTCTATGACCAGATTCGAAATATAACTCATATTAACCTTTTTAACCAATTAAATACGATTTTAACTTGAAAAATCCATATTTCGAGTATAACAACTCATTTTATTATGAAAATTTACAGGCAATCAGTATATAATATATTTGTAAACATATCCAAAAACCACTGGAAAAATCGAAGTTTAGCTATTTTTAGTCCAAAAATGACATTTTTATCATAAAATCAAATTTTAATGCCATTATTATATAAAATGAACAATAAAAATCCATAAATTAACCAAAATATCCTAAATACATTTTAGGACCAGAAACTTTAACATGCATAATAAATTTCGTGATATTTCATAATAAACACAAATTTATACGTTTTGTTTGTTAATCGTATAACTCGGAAAAACAATAACCGATTTGCATGCAAATAACCTAAGGCTCATGATACCGCTTGTTAGAAATCTATATCTCATTATACAACATATTCATTTATGTTACAATTTAATTTAGTCATAAAATTAATTTAGATCTTATGCATGCAAACATAAAAAAGTATAGAAAATAAATTGTCATTCTTACTATGAAAATTTCGGATTTTGGACACAAGTAAGATCTCCTTCTTACTTGTTCTTGAGCTTTCCTTTTATGGAAGAACAATGATTCAAGATTAGAATCTCTCCCAAAGATGTATACCCAAGATAACCTCTTAAAGACTAATATTATTAATACTAGAACAATATTAATCTTAATAAAATTGACCCAAAATATTGTTTTGTCCTCTTGAATTTTCGGCCAAGAGAAGAATAATTTTGGAGTATTTATTTCTCTAGTTTTTCTTTAAGAGTTTTTGTATTTCTTACACTAGAAATATTATATGAAGTATGAATGAATAATGATAGAGAAAAACACTCTATATAGCTCTTTGAAAACCGGTGGGGAGAGAGGAGAGGACAGGAGAAGTGAGCCAATGCATGGGCAAGTAATTCTTCTCAAGAAAAAATAGGCTTGCATGGCTATAAGCTAGTTATAATCATTATGCTCTCCACTTAATAATTTAACACAAATTAAACATTATACTCCCTCCAATATTTCGGTCCATATTAGATAAAATGGTTTCCATTTTATCTTTGTCAATTTGTCACATGTCACAAGTCATGTAAAATTGTCATGCATTTTTAACATATTAAAAATCAACGTATTAATAAGAATACGTCATGTACAAAATTGACTTAGTAATTCATAATTACTTGTACCAAAACGGTTTATCAATTATAAATCACAACGTCTTGTATTTATAATAAATTATTCATTCAGTTTCAATTGTTTCCGTAAACAATAATTTCATCTAAGTAATAAAACAATTCGATCACTTAGACCGTATCTTATTTAATCAAATTACAATGAGACACGTAAATATCACCTCCAAAATCGTCCGTCAATTTTAAGTAATTCAATTAACCCGTATCGATATACGATCAATTAAATAATCAATTAAGAGTGTTACCCTTTAGGTATGACCTAAGGGGATCAACTGATCACCACCGTCGCACGACAGTAATGTCAAACTCTAGTCAGCCAATCATTACCGATATGTGTGGATCAGTTGACTGTAAAATATTACTTCCCACATGTATTCTTAAAATGAGACTTAAACATGTGATCATCATGATCGACAGTTGTGATCGCATTATTGTCGGAGGACACATATTCTAACATCTATCTCTAGAATAACTCTCGTGGACGCCAATGAACACGGATGTTCACAGAGATCTGGATTAAGGGGTGAGGGTACGTATTAGGAAGCTCTTTTGATCGAACACCTAATCCCGCCCGCCTCGATAGCGGCCTCTACTAATGATTAGGGAAGTTGTCTATACTCGATGTGTTGTCGATTTATATGCATGCAATGCAACATCCAACGTTTTAATCCTAACATGTGAGAATTAGACTAAGTCGGTTATCACGTAATTTAATCATACAATTGAGTCGATGTAGAGATTTAGATTGATTACATGTGAAAACATACAAACAAATGGTAATAAAGAAATACAATAAAGAAATACAATAAAGAAAATTACAATAATTACATCGGATTTATTGATTTATGTCGAAAATACATTTAAAATGCATGGTTTTAGAAAAGAAAAAATAAATAAATAAATTAACAAACAGATTAAAGGTGATAATACGAGTAATAGTTAATTAATACGTAATTAATAAACTAGGTCAAGGCAGAAACGGGAGTTCAGAGACAGAACTCAACCAGGAACAGGCGCAGCAGAGCTGTGTCCCTTGGAAGAGGCGCAGCAGTCGCTGCGTCTGTTCCTTAGCTCAGTTCTGGTTGTGAAGCCATTGCAAATTGTTAATGTTCGTTGGTGATTTTAATGCTTGATTATATTATTTGACTTGGATGGAAGTGATTAACAGATTATTTACATGTGATTAGTGTTGGAAATTATTAATCTCATTAATTTACATATTCATATATGAAACAATTTATTTAGTCATAAAATAAATTCTAGATCTTATGCATGCAAACATGAACAAAAGTAGAGAAGAAATCATTGTTCTTACTATACGATTTCAGTCTTATAGGCACCAACAAGATCTCCTTCTTGTTAGTTCTTGAGCTTTCCAATAATGGATGAACATTCATGACTTCAAAGTCGAAGCCCTCCAATAAGTAGCACCCAAGACTATCCCAAAATCCCACAAACTAACATGTACTAGATATTTGTAATGTGGTTTACCTTAAAATCGGTTACTAATACTCATATACTACTACTAGTATTATTAGTGTTTGATTTGTACAAATTTGATTCATAAAACTTGATTTTATGAAGAACAAGAGAGAGAAGGTTGTTGGGTTTTCACAAAACATAAGAGAATGAATTATTAAGGAAAAACTCTCCATCATATGCACAAAAACCGGTTGGCACATGAGGATTATAGACCATTTTTCTTTTTCCTTTTTGTCTTCACAAGACAAATTGTGTAAGCCTTTGTCCATAGTCATGTCACTATCAAGTGTCATAGACAAATGAATAAGACAAATGAATAAGAGAAAATTTCTAAAATTTGCCCACCAATTTCGGTTTTGATGTGTAATATGGAGTCCATTTTATTTTTGTCAATTGTACAATTGTATGTCATGTGACATGTGACATGTCTTATGTCATGTTTTAATTTAAAATGCATATTTAACAAATTAAATATCATTTACAAATTAAATAAATCACATTTAACAAATTGACTAGTAATTCAAAATTGCTTTCACATAAAATGGTCATTTAATTACTAGTTAGTATAATTCACAACATCTTGTAATTATAACTAACTTATCATTCTCATCTCGCGTGTTTCTCAAACACCGATTAATTTTAGTAATATAACTTCTTAAATTACTAAATAAAATCTTATTTAATCACATTATAATAAGATGTCATTTTCTCTCTTATGATGATAATTTGTTCAATTTTAAGGAATTAATTAATCTGTATCGACATACAATTAATTAACCTTTTTCAATTAAGGGAATTGTCCTTTAGGTGTGACCTCAAGGGATCAACTGATAACCACCGTCGCACGACAGTAATGTCAAACTCTAGCCAGCCAATCATTACCGATATGTGTGGACCAGTTGACTATATATGTAATGTATCATCCCTTTCGTGTTCTTGATATGAGATTTAAATATGTGATCAATATGATCGACAATTGTGATCGCATTATTGTCGGGGACACTTACTCCAACAATCTCCCACTTGTCCTCGACAAGTGTGCGTCACCAATTATCTTGTCCTATTACTATCTTCCACTCAATGCAAGGTGTCTTTCGGGTCGTACTTGCAAGTGATCATATCGAGAGTGGTTTCCTCGATCCGGAGAATAATCGATTGACCGGAGTTATCTACCATAGATACCATCCGAGCGTGGCCACGCATTTTCGGTTCATTATTCCTCGAGTGGCCCTGAGATATTGTTTTAACCCTGATAAGGGGGTGGAAAATTCCTATCGCACTTATTCCCTTCGACTAGCCACAGCCATCATAACCCAAAATATGCCCATTTGACCCCATTTACGAAGGTCGTAGTAACATAAATCAAAGTTAATCAAATCGTGCCACCTTAGGCGAACAGTCTTTAGTCAAAAGAATCGACTCATTAGAATACTATAGTAGCTCTCGCCACGACCAGGCTATATAAATTTGCTAGAACTCTATAAGCGGTCACTGCCCGACAAAGTGTTCCTAACAGTCTGCCTATGTGATCGACTAGTCATCTCACATGACTGTATGGCACTGAACTTGCCATCAATCACATCACACTCTAGTCACTTCGAGACGTCACCTCATACAAGTGACTATGGGCGAATACTATGTTAATCCAGGTTCACTTTAACGGGGTTAAATATCGTCATACAACCCGTTTGGATGTAACAAAGTATAATAAAAGAGTTTCAAAGTAAAACTCGAATGACAAATGCGATTATCACATATGAATAGTCAATGCCTGATTACTACTTCATATTCTATAATCCAGTTTGATCTTGAATATAGTTGTTCATCTCAATTTAATTGAAATGACATGACTCATCATGTTAAGCCTATGAGAAGGCTTTGGTTAGTAGGTTTTATCAACTTCTTATACCTTACTCAACCTTACTACATACTCGTTTTCCTTTGTAATGTATACATTTGCATTACCAAACTTTCTGAGTACGTGTCGAGATCCAATCAAGACATAGGCCCTCTAGCCTTAGAATAGCTCCCACTGTTTTCACAGTGTGCGGGACTCATCCTTCTTGCACATCTCATGATTGCAAGTGTACTCAATTTCCGTTGTAAACATCCTCATTGTTCTTTATTGCTTAGAACGATTCTAACAAATCCATTTCTTAAATAACATAGCCACAATGGTTCCTTAACCATCCTAATGTGTTTTGATTATGGTTTTGTCTGAAACCATGCGCAATCTCAATTGTCAATTGTCATTTGTGTAACACCCTTACACAAAATTGTATCAAAAACAATTTGCTTTCCATCCTTAATGCTTCCTCAAGCCCTTAAGATTAATCTATATGGCTACTTGGTAACTATTACTTAAATTTGATTTGAAACAATTCATCATACTCAAAGTATATGAAGTGTTATACATCATGTCCTATTTAATTGATTCGGCAGCGGAAGCAAATAGAATCAATCAAATATGTTCAACTTGATTGAACTAGTCATGAATCTTATCAACATAAGACTTCTTATTTGACGCTAATATCATGTGGATTTATCTCCATAAATCTGGATATTAAAGATGTATTATAATACTCCATAAGTCTTAAATCATTCCCAATGATCAATGTGTCATCAACATATAAGACTAATTAAAATTTTCGTAACTCCCACTAAACTCCGTGTATAAACAAACTTCGAGAAAAGTTTTATAACATGATCAAAACAGTGATTCCAACTCATTGATGTCCTACTTAAGACCCTCTCTTAAGTTTCACATTATCTTAGGATTGCAAGAATCTACAAAACTCAAGAAATGTATTGAATACATTCCTTCTAATTGAAGAAGTGGGTTTTAGATTCACTTGCTATATGTATATCATCATAATGAAACACAATCCCTAAGAAGATCCAGATAGACTTAAGCATTTCAACTAGTGCAAAACCCTTTGCTACCAATCAAGCTTTGAAATCTCTCTTTATTAGTGCAAAACCCTTTGTCACTAATCAAGCCTTTTATTTCGGATTTTTATGGCTCTAAGCCTTGCATTGAGTTGTGACTTAAATATTCTCATGTAAGTCATATGTTCATTACTTTCCAGAAGTAATCAACTTGAATCAAACAATTTCTTTGTAAGATGCAAGCTCTTTACTTTCTAAAAGTAACACTAATTCACCATCTTCAACAAGTGATGACTTTAACCTCCTAGGTTTTGAAGAAACAACGATTTACACAAAACGTCTCATGTAGCCAAGAAAAACCAGTTTCTTGCGACATAACATTCTTTGTGGCTCTTGAATATTTTCTCCCACTCTGTCTTCTAGAAATAAACTTGTATTCTAGAAAGACAGCTTCACGAGCCACAAACTCGTTGTACTCGTGATTATAGGAAGGAAAAATGAGCATTTGTTTCTTGTAAAAACTTACAAGCATGGTACCCTACCATTTCATATCTCATATGATTTAGTGGAAAAATAATTTAGATAAAATGATAAAATCCCCAAAAGGATCAAGTAACTCAAAGTAACTTGATTGAAGTCCAAACCATATCAAATAGCGTTTGATTTCTTATCCAACCACACATAATCCCATAATGTGTGTTAAGAGAGATTAACTTGTGATACTATATCACATTTCATTTGGCTTATATCAAAGTCTTCACTTTTATAATCCCATCACGACTAAATCGTGATTCCTTGAACTCTTTGAACTTCTTCAAAGATTTCTCTATTTACATTATTAAGTGAACATATTAGCGTTAACTTATCCCTATTTTGGATCAATGATTTACAACCTCGATCTCCTTTTCAATCAAAAGGCACGAGACATCTTGCTTTGAATACAAGATACGCATATACCATAAGATCTAATGGTTTCAAGAGTACTCAATAACTCTTTGCGTTCATCATTCCAGAATCTAAGGTTTAATCTTGGGTTACCAATTTGAGTCTTGCATCATCTACATGATATATCATTCTAGTTTGGTTTAGAATATAATCACCTTGATAATGGGCTAGCCATACATCTAATCGTGGTGTGTAGGGTCACAAAAGTGAACCTCTTTTGTATCTTAACAAGTTTATATTCTGATTTAGAGTTTATGCACTTAATAGTCACAATTTAGTACAACTTTAAACCCAAAAACTAGATTGAGTACACAATGACTCTATCTCTCAACATCATTGTTGCTAGTCGTCATATTCTAATAATCCTATGTATCAAATACAATGATGAAAACCACCACCGGTTTCCAATATTGACGAAGTAGTATTAGCAAAATTTCTCATTAGATGTCCCACAACTAATCTTGTTGATTCTTCAATAATTTGGGGTAGTTTCCTTTCTAGCGTCCAACAATTAAGACAATGGAAACTTTATCGGTCGGGATTGATAGTTTTAGTATCATTATTCTCAATAACTTTACTTTTAACATTACCTTGTATCAATTCCATTCTAATTTTACTTCTTGACACCTCGTCCTTTTCTTAACGGTTAAGAGAATGCTCCCACTCATTTCAATGAGTCTTTGCTTTGAGAAGCAAAATTGAATTCATGAAGACTACTCTTCATTCGTTTGTTTAGTCTTAAAACTTTCATTGAAGTGGTTGCGTTATTTTGGTCTATTTTGATTTCCAACAAAACTAGTTTACCAAAATGATTTAACGTTTCAAAGTGCTTAAATCAATTAGGCATATGAGAAACAATTCATTGTAAGTAGATATGTTAGTCAAGAATCAAAAACCCTTTTGATCACAAATAACTTTTATCTATACTCTTCACAAGAGATCCTTACGATGGATAATACGAGGTTTTTAGAAGAAAATTTAAATTTTGTCTTTCGTTACGGTGTTTTTAATGGAGATTTGAACTGAAATCGAAATGATATAGTATATAAATTGAGGTAAAGAAATAGAACAATGTGATAACGGAATAATGAAAACAAAACATTTATCGTTATAATAATACTTGTAAATAATTTAACAAGATATGAGCATTTATGTAGTGACCTCTACCCAACTACAATAAATGATTCCAAGATCCAAATTCATATTAACTTGGGCACGGTAGGGCCGATTCATCCCTTATCAATATAACTCGGTGGATTAACTCTTTAATCGATTCTACTTTTAGAACTCTTGGTCGATAAAATTACATTAACATTTATCTTTAGCCCAAAACACATCCGACAAGGGCACGGTAGGGCCGATTCATCCCTTATCAATACTTTTGTTGAGTTCAACCCAAATTTCGAATAAATGTGTCCATGATCCAAATCCACATCAACTTGGGCACGGTAGGGCCGATACATCCCTTATCAACATGAATTCGGTGGATAGACATTTATCACCCACTTCCCCTACGTAACAAGGTTTGTACCCCGGGGTGGCCGAGTGCACTCCCTCGCGAAATAGGTTTTCATGGTTTCTACTTTTTGGTAAGGCTATGTCTCAATTGTTTATTTTTAGCGAGAGGTCATGTCAATTTATTATCTATCACGTTTTAAGTGAACTAAAGCGGTGAACTACGATAATTGTAATTGACACGGTCGATAAACTCGATAAAATGATAATGCATGTTTTAATTATGGCGATTTAGCGATGCATGCAACATATAAATAAAATGCAAAGCATAAATAAAATCCTAGTATGGTCTTCCTAAAATAGTAAATCTAATAAACTATTACAAATTCGGAAACCAACTCCTTTGGTCCCTTGAACTTCGGTCTTGGCACGCATTTCAAGGCAACATTTTCTTTGATGGATCGCCTTCTCGAGTGGCACCGTCTTCAAGGAACTCCGGAATAAATAAATTACATAACAAATTACATAATTTCCTATTATACATTTGTAATTAAAAATAAAAATAAATCTATTAAATTACAAAACGGTGATACGAGATCACAATAAATTACAACCGAATCGATATTCCCATACATTTCGGGTAATACCAATTAAAACTAAGGTCATACTAAGTAAAATTACTGTGGACAAGGCCCTCGGGAACTGCGTCCGCGGGATCCACACTAGGCATAATCGACTCGAGGTTCTTTCGAATCGAATTAAGACATATTAGAGTCGCCACCAAGTTTTTTGGGAACTTGGAACCGTTCAAGTCAACTTTACACCTTTCATCGAAAAGCATAAAGCCAATCGACTACGAGTGATTAAAGATAAAGACTTGTACCCTATATCACTCGATTTGAATGACTCTCGTAATCCAATGGTATTTAGACGGATCCACAAACCATAGATCTTGAGTAAGGGGTTAGGGTACGTGTTAGGAAGCCCATAAGGACACCTAACCCCGCCCGTCAATAACGGCCTCTACTAAGTCAAGTGTCGGATTTCAAACAAGGTCATAGCTACTACGATATATGATATGCAAACATCGTTTTAAAACCCTAACATGTGACAACAATTTCTATGTCGTTTAATGCATGAATACTAACTTTGTCAAAGTTGTTTTAGCATGTTGGTTGATTTGAAATAAAAGATGCGCAAACACGGCTTAGGAGGAATGGGGGAGCCATTGGGATCTATCCTATTACAACCCAGGCATTTCATGCCGACACAACGAGAAATAAATTACAACTCGATCTAATTACAACAACTATCGTAATTACGTTGACAATTACAATACAAACTAACAAAATACAACTTAAATTATTAAGTCTTAATAGACGAAACAAATGTAAACAAAAAAAGCTAAAGCTAAGTTAGACTAATTAAAGATGTTAGCCGAATTATTAGTTAATAAACAAATTAGATTAGAATTAAACTAATTAAATTAAAATAAATAAGTATAAAGGCTTGAAATAAATTAGGTACAACTTATTAATTAAATTGAACCCAACTTATTAAAATTATTCACCAATCCATATTTATTAAAATAGGATTAGTAAACAATTAAAGAAACAAAAGAAGAAAAGAAACTAAAACTGGCAGACCCGTGCAGTGCACGGATCAGAAGTCAGACAGACCCGTGCAAGGCACGGTTTTTGTAGAAAAGCAAAGTTAATTATGTTTTAATTACGAAATCAGTAAAATAAATTACGAAAAAATTCATTAAATTAAATTTACAGATTTTGAACCATAAAAGATAATTAAAACGACTTTAAAAAAATTAGAAATAAATAAAACAAATTAAAGGTTAATTAATTACAAGTTGAATTAAATAAATACTAACTAGGTTAGGTACAATTCTAAATCGTCAACAAGTGCAAATGGAAAGGTGTTAAGCACGCACTTCCATGCTAGCGAGAAAATTAGTGAAAGGGAAGATGAATTCAATTAAATGAGAATTGTTAATCGGTTTTTAAAGCTATGTCGATGTACCCTAATGTGTCTAATTAGGTTATTGAATTGATCTAATGTCATCTAAACGAATTATATGTTAACAATCAGAGGTCATACTAACATGTAAACGATCCTAAAGTGGGTCGAATTGGCCGAGACAAACAAAGGATCAAAAACGAGGAGCGAAGTTAGAAATTCGTTTTATTTATGTCCTACCTTGAACACGAGGATATGTAAATGAGACGGGGGTGTACGACCGACTGATGTAGCGGTTTCTTTTCCCATCTCAAGTTAACGCGGGTGTTCATGGTGGTACTTTAACTCATACTCGGACTAAACTAGTTTCATAGTTAATTTAAACGATAAATAAAAGCGATAAACAAACAAAAACAAACTATAAGAAAAACAAACATAAAAACGAAATAAAAAAAGGAGAAAGAGGAGGATTTGATGCACCCTCAACCTACATGTATCGTTGACACCGTCTTGGGTCGTAATCGATGGTAGATTTTATCTCGAGAGGCCGTCGTCGACGAAGAAACAAAGCAAACACGCGTTTTTATCGAATCTGGACAGCAACTTTCAAACAGCGATTTCTCCCTCGTTTCACGATGAAAATTCGATTTAAAAGATGTTTTGAAAACTAGAAAGAGAGGAGAACAGAGATCTTAAAGCAACCCCTGCTCGTTTCGAGTTATTGGGCACGAAAAACGAGCACAAAATGACAGAACAAATTGCAAAAACAGAGTGTATAACACTGTTTTTCGAGGATTTCGTGTACTCTCAAGGGCAATTTGGCTCGTAAATCTTTGTCTAATGTGTAGATGGATGTTGTATGGTTAATTTGGAACAAGAAACTCGAATTTTGATGGAGGTTTGATGGAGGAACTAATTGTTTTTGAAGAGGACACACAAACTGTTTCAGTTTGTATCGGTTTTGTGGAGGGTTTTTGAGAGGCAATTAGGGTTTGTTTCTGAGGTTTAAAGCTTGTGGGTGAAGGTAGGATATATGGAGAACTTAGAGGAATGAATGTATGGTGAAGGGGTGGTATTTATAAGGAGTTAAAGTAGGGTAAAAGAGAGGGAGAGGCAGTCGGGCCTGCTCACGCATAGCTGCTGTCCAGCAGCTTTTGTGAGGGTTTGAGAGGGGTTTTCTTGGTGATTAAGCTAGGGTAATATGGGTAGGATACTAGGGTATGGGTTAGGGTTAATGGGTACGGGTTTTGGTGGTATTTGGAGCGGGTTTTGGGCTCGGGATTTGAGCTGCAAAACAGGGGGCTGCTCGTGTATATGCGGGCTGTTTGGGGGGTGTTTGGGATGGAATTTGGGCCGTGGTTATGGGGGTTCGAACTGGGTTGGATGGGTAGAGGCTTATGTTGGTTAGTGTACTCGATATTCGTGCCAACTCGTAAAGAAAACGGGCTCAAAAACCGAGCTAAAATCGAGCTCAAAAACACATGTTCAAAACGAGTTCTTTTCGATTTTCAAATCGATTTTTCAAATCAATTAACACATTAAAATAAATGATTTTTCAAACCAAATATACTCATAAAATGATTTTTCAAATCAAATATTTATTTTATTTTCAATAAAATAAATTTAAGAAAATAAATTCAAAATAAAATAAAATAAATTGAAATCACCTAAAAAAAGACCTTAATTTAAATATCATTTAAATTAAAATACTCCGTCGACAACGCTCATTCTACATCGTAAAACGAACCCAAATAATGACAATGACAACTAAATAAATACATGTGTCCTATCATCATCGGGTGTTTGTCGGGTTCTCTATAAATTCCAATATCGACGGAACGGGTATCTCTGAGCCCCCACTTTGACCGAGGCTTGGACAAGGCGAAAGTCAAAATACCCCAGTCCCTCTTGATCGAGGAATGGGTCGTTTATAGTCCATTAGACTTGCGTATATAAGCTCGCACACCATAAGAAGAGATCATACCCGAAACTTCACGGGACCGACTCTTTGCTTGCATTGCGTCGAATTATCATCGTTGGTCATCGACCCATAAAATTGCATATATGGTGGATTGAGCCTTATCCTTAGGCGCCTACGTATCCGTTTCTGACGGAATCAAACCCGCGTCGTAGTTCGGCCACTGCTGACACATGCCCAAAGTTTATCATCTGCTGGCGTATGTCCAAAATTCATCATCTACTGACATTTGCCCATAACTTATCATCTGTTGGCACTTGTCCGAATGGGACGGGACTTTCCAAGGAGGTTGCCGCCGCTTTCATCATTTGCTTTCAGCTACGGAATTCTTCCATTTCATACTCTTGTATCGAATTGAATTCTTAGTGGATGTCATCCTTTACATCTTGATAATGATCTCTGAAGCCAACAGCTTCAGAGCCCCCATTTGCAATGGCTCTAAAGTCGAAGACTTTAGATCCCCCAGTTGAAGCATATCCTGCTACATTTGAAACACAAAAACGTACTAGCAATAATCATCACATAAGCACATTTGGATCATCTATCTTGAAATTGGATCATTTGAAAGATTGGGTCATCGACCCGAAAATTCAATTTGAAAATTTTGAATAATTGGGTCATCGACCCGAATTTTGAATTTGACATCACTTGGAATGTTGGGCCCTCGGCCCTTCAAAAAATTGAATTTGAAATTTTGAATTTCGAAGGATTGGATCATCGACCCAAAAAGTTTTTGAAATTTTGAATTTTTGAATTTTTTTGAAATCGAACCTTGATGGGTGGGCATGAAATACAACTCAGACACTTTGTATGACCCGTAAACAACGTGGGCGTAGCCCGCTACCGTAAAACAAAAAAAGAAACTAAAACCGTAAGTGTGCACAGGTTTTAATTCAATTATTGACTTGTTGGGGGTAGAAATGTAAATTGACCGTTCCGGCGCCAAAAGATGGCAAATGGGAATCACAAGGTCGTCGAACTTGGGACGGAGATATCGTGTGGCATGGGCGTGCTCCCGAGGGCACATGGGAATCAAGATCACTTGGCATTGACAAGGTGGATTAAACTCACAGAGCAACAACGTTGGCTTCGCCCAGAAACTAAACACAGACTGATTTTATGAGAACACTTAGACATCACACATCACTCTTGTTGGGAACATTCTGTCACTCTTCTCCTCGCCTCCTTTCTTTTCAGCGAGTTTTCATCATTTCTTGCCACCGCCTTCTTTCTTTTCAGCGGGCTTTTACTATTTTTCTTCCACGCCTTCAGCGGGTTTTTCATATTTTCTGTTCCCAACAAAAACCCACATCTATCTGACTGAGCATCTTTGCCTAAACCGTTAGAAAAAGCTCATTTTGAGACTTGACACTACTCATCTGAACCTATATCCTTATCCTAGCCTACATCGAGTGCTAAGACCGACTCAAACAAAGGTGGCTTCATTTGGACTTGGTTAAGACCCGTAAGAAACCGACAAGATGACAACTTGGTTGATGAGTGGATTGAATCCCTTATTCTCGAAGGATCGCCTACGTATTCGCGTGGAGCGAAATCAAATCCGACGTAGTTCGATCATGGTGCATAAACATGGCATTTTGATTGTGTGTACACACTCGAAGGTTTCACCTAAAGTATCATGTCATATCCCATTCTAGCCTGTAAAGTACCGTTAAATCCCGTGTCTAGGGTTGGTACAAAAGGTTGTGGTTCTTTGGGATGTGGAGCTTGGTAAAAATAGGTTTGAAAGGTAAACCATCATTCTGAAGGTTCATTTTCTGGTGCTAAGGCCAAGGGCTATGGCTTATAACGTGGTTGGAAACGGTGTCTCAGGTTTGATAAAACCCGAGTGCAAATGGGTTGGAAAATGATGTGGGTTCAAATTTCCATGTCTGGACCCTAAAGGCTAGGTATAACAACACAAGCGGAATGATTCTCAAAATTCCCGACTATACCCTTGTAACTGTCTCAGGAAGGACTTAGAGGGTAAAGAGGTTACTACTTAAGCTTTTGGGCTTCGCCCATTGAACTTCAACTATGGGTACTTGACTTGACTTCTGGCTTCCGTAACTTCGACATCCAACCAAAAAGCATTCCACAACATCTTTTCCTTTTTTCTTTTTCTTTCATTTTTCTTTTTTCATTTTTTTTTCATCTTTTCCTTTTTTTTTCATTTTTCCAATTTTTCTCTTTTTCTCAATTTTCATTCTTTTTCATCTTTTTTCTCTCTTTGAAAATGATCTTCTATTCATTCTCTTAGTCATAAATGGATACACCTTGAAAACTGGGCTTCGCCAACTAATTTGGGTAAGAACTAACAATTCCTTGTTAGAATGGGTTGATATCTTCTCTCTTCGAGATGGGATGATTTTGTTGGGGAAAAGGCTTGCCTTCCATCATCGATAGGGGAAACAAGGAGCTAGTCCGGGTTTGTCATAGAATCATCTAAAAGCTTGTCACAAACATTGGTTCAGATGGAGGTTTTCTACCACCAGACATGGAATAGGTAAAGGAATCAAACACGGGATCCTAGTGTACCTTCCATTTTGAAACAGGACATATTTCTACCCCAGGGATTCCTTTGAGTGTGTTGTGCGTTTTATCATATTTCGGAATGATTGAGGATTGGAAACAAGAGATATTTGGAAACGAAACTGTAACTTTTTATTGGAAAGACAAATACTTGACAGACTCAAAGGAACGATTCCTAGGACACACCCTAGGTCATCGCGGAACAAACGACTCAACTTCAAGAAAAGAAAGTCCTAGACTCGACTCGACTAAAATAAGAAAACAGAACCGACTCATAATTTTCAAATCTAGTTTTGAGCTTTCCCTTGTTCAGCTGTCAGCTTAGATGCTCGGTTCTTGTCCTTGATCCCTTTGATGGTTTGCCTCCATCCCGAGGTAGGCCTCTGAGGATCTACGCTAGTGATGGAGGTTGGTGAATCGAATTGTCTTTTATTAACTTCTTTAATGAGAGGAGTACATTCTAGAGCGAGACTCCCGACTTGAATTTCATTCTTCGGGTTTGGTAAGAATTCAAAGCAATCCACAAATATCTTCCCGATAAACACCCCTTTCAAGTGACATGGGCGGATAAGATGAGAATAATCGACATTGTCTTCGACAGAAACAAAGTTGGCGTGATCGCCAAATGGATGAGTGATGTTATTGGGTTTAATGGCTGGGATTGGGAGCGTTCCGTTCTCAATCATGTCTTGAATTTCGTGCTTCAGTCGATAGCACCTTTCAGTATCATGGCATTTCCCTTGATGAAAGGCACAGTAGGCATTTGGTTTATACCATTTACCTTGTTGATCAGCGGGAGGGTCCGGAGTTGGACCAATAGGCTTCAGCTTTCCTTGGGCTATGAGCCTTTGGAGAGCGTATGTATAAGTGCATCCGATATCGGCGAATACCCTAGGTGTTTGGCGCTGCGACTTCTTCGATTGCCCTTCTAAGAGATTGATGGCTTCATCAATATGGGTCGTTGCTGGGGCCTTGCCCTTAGACGATGAGGCCCCTTGGTACCCTTTCGGCTTTTCAGCCTCTGCCCTTATGACATCATCTTCTACCTTTATCCCGATTCTTATCAATTCTTTAAAAGAGCCAAAATTCTGGTATTTCAGAGCATTGCGGTAAATAGGTCGTAGATTCTTTACGAACTTATCTACCATTTCAACTTCGTCGGGCTTCTTGGCTAATTTCAAGCCGCGCCATCTTGCAAGGAATTAAGAAACCTTCTTTGTCTTTTCGTGTCATCACCTCCAATGTTCTTATGTTGGTTTGAATCTCGACATTATCAGCATAGTGCTTGCAGAACTCCACCGTGATATCTTAGAAAGTGGGGAAGTTCTTAAGGTCAAGATTATAGAACCACGCCTTCGGGGTGTTCATCCAGAGATTGAGCGAAAATTTCAGAGAGCATTTCAAATAGGTATGCTAAGTACCCTTTATAGGCCTTAACATGGTGGATCGGATCTTCGGTGCCCTTGAACTTTGGGATGTCGTGAGTACCATGTTCGTGGGCAACTTATCCTGAATCGAGGCATAGGCCCTAGCATTTTCATAGTGAATGTTCTTCCCCTAGGAGAGTTTCAAACGGTCTTCGATGAACTTGAACCGTTTCTCCAGATCAGTCAGAGGTGGGGTAGATGGAGGGGAATCTTCACCCAGCTTAGATTCGATTGCATCCATTCGGGTCATCATGAGGTTCACGGCCTCGGTGAGCTTGTTGATAGCATCTTCCATTGCTTGGCGTCGGGTTTTTGGCGGCCTTTCTACAAGAAAACCCCGTACTGAGTCAATATTTAAAGTAAGAGCCCCCGCACACTTAAGGACACGACCCCAACTTGACTCAAACAAAGACTCGACTTGAGATTGACTAACCAGAGGTTCGACTCACGGTTGGATCTAGACCTTGGTTCATTTTAGACTCGACAAAACGACATGACTCAAACTGTCATAAATCGGTTATAAACCGGACTCGGTGTGGCCAAACCCGTGATTGGACTAACATAGCCCATAGGTTCGGGTGAAACGCCCTAAATGGCCTAGCTTGGGCGTTTTTGTGGACTATCCTAGACCAAAAGGTCGACCAACATGACTCAAGGCCCAAGAGGTGAGCTTGGGTGACCCAACAAGGTCGTGTTCTAGACTCTTAGAACGAAACACACCCGGCCTAACACGGCCATGACCTGGACACGACTTGACGCATTTCATGCTTGATTGAGGTTCGAGAGGCATTTTGGATTGGTTTTGAAAAAAAAACGAAAGATTGATTCGAAAATGAGATTTGAAATAAACATGCCGGCTATAAAAGCTCATTTTGGGCCGAAAATTCTAGTCCTATTTGGGCAAAGCATTCGCGTTTTTAAAACCATGCTATTTTGAAAGTAAGTTGTTCAAAAGTTCGGTTTTGAAAAGGACATGGGAAATTTCGAAAAAAGACTCGGGAAAACAAATTGCACATTGTCATTCTCATGTTATAAGGATGTATGCTCCTAGACATCTCTAAGTCTCGGCAAGTCTTCTATAAGAAGGTCTATGCCCTCCATCCTTTTGCGGTCTTATAGAGCAAGGTGTCTTAAGGTAGAGTACCTAGAAGATCGTCCCCACCATCAAGAACCACGCGAGGTGAAGTGGAAGCGAGCAATGTGCAGCTTCCTAGCATAGTGGGACGTCGCCCCCCACGCATCACGAAGAAACGCTGGGACGGCCCGGGCAAGTCCTTAAGGGTTTATGAATGAATCGTAGCACTATGAGTAATGTTTTACTTTCCAACACTTTCTTTTCAAGTTTCACCTCGGAGGAAAAGACCCTAGAAACAAAGTGTAACTAGTCCTCTTTTCCCCAAATGAGTCGCCAAATCGTGGACAAGGCCCTCGGGAAGCTGCCCGCGGGATCCACACTAGGCATAATCGACTCGAGGTTCTTTCGAATCGAATTAAGACATATTAGAGTCGCCACCAAGTTTTTGGGAACTTGGAACCGTTCAAGTCAACTTTACACCTTTCATCGAAAAGCATAAAGCCAATCGACTACGAGTGATTAAAGATAAAGACTTGTACCCTATATCACTCGATTTGAATGACTCTCGTAATCCAATGGTATTTAGACGGATCCACAAACCATAGATCTTGAGTAAGGGGTGAGGGTACGTGTTAGGAAGCCCATAAGGACACCTAACCCCGCCCGTCAATAACGGCCTCTACTAAGTCAAGTGTCGGATTTCAAACAAGGTCATAGCTACTACGATATATGATATGCAAACATCGTTTTAAAACCCTAACATGTGACAACAATTTCTATGTCGTTTAATGCATGAATACTAACTTTGTCAAAGTTGTTTTAGCATGTTGGTTGATTTGAAATAAAAGATGCGCAAACACGGCTTAGGAGGAATGGGGGAGCCATTGGGATCTATCCTATTACAACCCAGGCATTTCATGCCGACACAACGAGAAATAAATTACAACTCAATCTAATTACAACAACTATCGTAATTACGTTGACTCAGATTACAATACAAACTAACAAAATACAACTTAAATTATTAAGTCTTAATAGACGAAACAAATGTAAACAAAAAAAGCTAAAGCTAAGTTAGACTAATTAAAGATGTTAGCCGAATTATTAGTTAATAAACAAATTAGATTAGAATTAAACTAATTAAATTAAAATAAATAAGTATAAAGGCTTGAAATAAATTAGGTACAACTTATTAATTAAATTGAACCCAACTTATTAAAATTATTCACCAATCCATATTTATTAAAATAGGATTAGTAAACAATTAAAGAAACAAAAGAAGAAAAGAAACTAAAACTGGCAGACCCGTGCAGTGCACGGATCAGAAGTCAGACAGACCCGTGCAAGGCACGGTTTTTGTAGAAAAGCAAAGTTAATTATGTTTTAATTACGAAATCAGTAAAATAAATTACGAAAAAATTCATTAAATTAAATTTACAGATTTTGAACCATAAAAGATAATTAAAACGACTTTTAAAAAATTAGAAATAAATAAAACAAATTAAAGGTTAATTAATTACAAGTTGAATTAAATAAATACTAACTAGGTTAGGTACAATTCTAAATCGTCAACGAGTGCAAATGGAAAGGTGTTAAGCACGCACTTCCATGCTAGCGAGAAAATTAGTGAAAGGGAAGATGAATTCAATTAAGTTACAGAATTGTTAATCGGTTTTTAAAGCTATGTCGATGTACCCTAATGTGTCTAATTAGGTTATTGAATTGATCTAATGTCATCTAAACGAATTATATGTTAACAATCAGAGGTCATACTAACATGTAAACGATCCTAAAGTGGGTCGAATTGGCCGAGACAAACAAAGGATCAAAAACGAGGAGCGAAGTTAGAAATTCGTTTTATTTATGTCCTACCTTGAACACGAGGATATGTAAATGAGACGGGGGTGTACGACCGACTGATGTAGCGGTTTCTTTTCCCATCTCAAGTCAACGCGGGTGTTCATGGTGGTACTTTAACTCATACTCGGACTAAACTAGTTTCATAGTTAATTTAAACGATAAATAAAAGCGATAAACAAACAAAAACAAACTATAAGAAAAACAAACATAAAAACGAAATAAAAAAGGAGAAAGAGGAGGATTTGATGCACCCTCAACCTACATGTATCGTTGACACCGTCTTGGGTCGTAATCGATGGTAGATTTTATCTCGAGAGGCCGTCGTCGACGAAGAAACAAAGCAAACACGCGTTTTTATCGAATCTGGACAGCAACTTTCAAACAGCGATTTCTCCCTCGTTTCACGATGAAAATTCGATTTAAAAGATGTTTTGAAAACTAGAAAGAGAGGAGAACAGAGATCTTAAAGCAACCCCTGCTCGTTTCGAGTTATTGGGCACGAAAAACGAGCACAAACAGAACTGGACAGACAGAACAAATCATAAAAACAGAGTGTATAACACTGCTGTTTTTTGAGGGATTTCGTGTACTCTCAAGGGCAATTTGGCTCGTAAATCTTTGTCTAATGTGTATATGGATGTTGTATGGTTAATTTGGAATAAGAAACTCGAATTTTGATGGAGGTTTGATGGAGGAACGAATTGTTTTTCGAAGAGGACACACAAACTGTTTCAGTTTGTATGTCGGTTTTGTGGAGGGTTTTTGAGAGGCAATTAGGGTTTGTTTCTGAGGTTTAAAGCTTGTGGGTGAAGGTAGGATATATGGAGAACTTAGAGGAATGAATGTATGGTGAAGGGGTGGTATTTATAAGGAGTTAAAGTAGGGTAAAAGAGAGGAGAGGTGTCGGGCCTGCTCACGCATAGCTGCTGTCCAGCAGCTTTTGTGAGGGTTTGAGAGGGGTTTTCTTGGTGATTAAGCTAGGGTAATATGGGTAGGATACTAGGGAATGGGTTAGGGTTAATGGGTATGGGTTTTGGTGGTATTTGGAGCGGGTTTTGGGCTCGGGATTTGAGCTGCAAAACAGGGGGCTGCTCGTGTATATGCGGGCTGTTTGGGGGTGTTTGGGATGGAATTTGGGCCGTGGTTATGGGGGTTCGAACTGGGTTGGATGGGTAGAGGCTTAGGTTGGTTAGTGTACTCGATATTCGTGCCAACTCGTAAAGAAAACGGGCTCAAAAACCGAGCTAAAATCGAGCTCAAAAACACATGTTCAAAACGAGTTCTTTTCGATTTTCAAATCGATTTTTCAAATCAATTAACACATTAAAATAAATGATTTTTCAAACCAAATATACTCATAAAATGATTTTTCAAATCAAATATTTATTTTATTTTCAATAAAATAAATTTAAGAAAATAAATTCAAAATAAAATAAAATAAATTGAAATCACCTAAAAAAAGACCTTAATTTAAATATCATTTAAATTAAAATACTCCGTCGACAACGCTCATTCTACATCGTAAAACGAACCCAAATAATGACAATGACAACTAAATAAATACATGTGTCCTATCATCATCGGGTGTTTGTCGGGTTCTCTATAAATTCCAATATCGACGGATACGGGTATCTACAATTACATAATTCAAAAATTACATAAAATTAAAATATGACAATCATAAATAAAATGCAGCATTATAATATGTATGAGCATGGCCAATTTTATGCTAAATCGCCTTTAAGGAGCCAATATCGTATATTAATCGGTTTTTACGGATTTGCGTGATTTAACCTTTTAAAAATAACAATAATTACATAAAATCATATTTATGTACTAGTTAATTACCCTAACCATCTTAGGACTCAAAATTAGTCTCCACTAACATATTGACAATAATTAACTTATATTTCTTAATATTGTTCATAAAAGGACTTAAAATTACAATATAATGCCATAAACTTCAAATAAATCTTAAAAAATTCAAATAAATTCAAAATTTGAAATTTTAAAGTCATGAACATTCTGGAAAAATACCATGACACTCATAATGTTCAAAAACATAGGTTAAAAATTTCGAATTTTATCGAGAAAAACAATGTTGCGGTTTATCGGATTTATCAATTATTACCATAAAAATATGAGAAAAATAATTTCTATCAACTTTTCAATTTTAGATCTGAAATAAGTGATAAAATGCAACATGTGACGTTTTTCCTTAGTCATGAAGTATGTTTTAGCAATTTTTACTAATTAAAGTCACTATTTATGTGATTTTTCATCAAAAATTTATAAATCATGCATAAAGACTTAATTATAGCCAATTATTTTACACACATCTTGTAAAATGGCATGTGACAACATACTAAATTTCTTTGACCAGATTAGAAATATAACTCATATTAACCTATTATCTCATTTAAATTCGAATTTAACATGAAAAATCCATATTTCGAGCATAACAATTCATAAAATTATGACAATTTACAGGCCATCAGTATATAATATATGTGAAAACATATCCAAAAACCACTTGAAAAATCGAAGTTTAGCTATTTTTCGTCCAAAAATGACATTTTTATCATAAAAATCACATTTTAATGCCATTATTATATAAAATGAACAATAAAATCCATAAATTAAACCAAAATATCCTAAAACATTTTAGGACCAGAAACTTTAACATGCATAATAAATTTCGTGATATATCATAATAAACACAAATTTATAAGTTTTATATGTTAATCGTATAACTCGGAAAAACAATAACCGATTTGCATGCAAACAACCTAAGGCTCTGATACCGCTTGTTGGAAATTATTAATCTCATTAATTTACATATTCATATATGAAACAATTTATTTAGTCATAAAATAAATTCTGGATCTTATGCATGCAAACATGAACAAAAGTAGAGAAGAAATCATTGTTCTTACTATAAGATTTCGGTCTTATGGGCACCAACAAGATCTCCTTCTTGTTAGTTCTTGAGCTTTCCAATAATGGATGAACATTCATGACTTCAAAGTAGAACAAGAGAGAGAAGGTTGTTGGGTTTTACCTTAAAATCGGTTACTAATACTCATATACTACTACTAGTATTATTAGTGTTTGATTTGTACAAATTTGATTCATAAAACTTGATTTTATGAAGAACAAGAGAGAGAAGGTTGTTGGGTTTTCATAAAACATAAGAGAATGAATTATTAAGGAAAAACTCTCCATCATATGCACAAAAACCGGTTGGCACATGAGGATTATAGACCATTTTTCTTTTTCCTTTTTGTCTTCACAAGAAAAATTGTGTAAGCCTTTGTCCATAGTCATGTCACTATCAAGTGTCATAGACAAATGAATAAGACAAATGAATAAGAGGAAACTTCTAAAATTTGCCCACCAATTTCGGTTTTGATGTGTAATATGGAGTCCATTTTATTTTTGTCAATTGTACAATTGTATGTCATGTGACATGTGACATGTCTTATGTCATGTTTTAATTTAAAATGCATATTTAACAAATTAAATATCATTTACAAATTAAATAAATCACATTTAACAAATTGACTAGTAATTCAAAATTACTTTCACATAAAATGGTCATTTAATTACTAGTTAGTATAATTCACAACATCTTGTAATTATAACTAACTTATCATTCTCATCTCGCGTGTTTCGCAAACACCGATTAATTTTAGTAATATAACTTCTTAAATTACTAAATAAAATCTTATTTAATCACATTATAATAAGATGTCATTTTCTCTCTTATGATGATAATTAGTTCAATTTTAAGGAATTAATTAATCTGTATCGACATACAAGTAATTAACCTTTTTCAATTAAGGGAATTGTCCTTTAGGTGTGACCTCAAGGATCAATCGATCACCACCGTCGCACTACAAGATAATGTCAAACTCTAGCCAGCCAATCATTACCGATATGTGTGGACCAGTTGACTATATATGTAATGTATCATCCCTTTCGTATTCTTGATATGAGATTTAAATGTGTGATCAATATGATCGACAATTGTGATCGCATTATTGTCGGGGACACTTACACCAACAATTAGGTCATAAAAACAGTAAAACATGAACAAAACTAATCAATACGAATTAATTACAAGATTAATTATGAGAATTAATAAAACAAATTAAACAAACTAAAACAAATTAACTAGATTAAACAGGTTATTAATGACGAACTAATGATGGTGACGATAAACAAGAGATGAAAATATATCAATGATGAATTCCAGAGACTCAATATGAATGAACACAAAATCTCATTTGTGACGGCACGTATCCGTCACTTTGGAGTGACGGATACCATTTTTCCTCACAAATGACCCAAATAGAGGAGAGGGGGAAGCACATGGGGTGCCCCCACCTTGTCCCCCCTATCCGTTTTGTGAGTGACATTATCCGTCACTTGCTCCGACCCGTCTTCCGCAAGACTAATTGATGAATGAATCGAACCTCTAAAAATCCGGATTTGATTCTAATGACGAAAACCCGCAAATATGGATTATAAGGGATTTAAGTCGAGAATTTAAAAGATGAATTAAATATTAATGATTTATATGTTAAAATTTATTATACTCAAATTATTGTGTCGATGAAACAATGAACAAACAAAGAAAACGAAAACGGAACAGACAACAAAAGACGAAGGAAGAAGAAAGGAAGCAAGAACTGCGGTAGCCTCAGGAAGAGGCGCAGCAGGTGCTGCGTCCCTTCGAAGAGGCGCAGCAGTTGCTGCGTCCTTTCTCGACGTTTGTCTCCTGATAATCCGTAAAAAAGGGTTTAAAACAAGGTTTTACAAATCGGGTTTAAGAATATTTTCGACGTAAATCTTACAATTGTGATTACAATAAATAAAGAACAATAATAAAATAGGGATTTACACCCTCAGACTTACATGTTTGACGAAACGAGATGAACTAAGTTAACGTTTACTGATGCTCGACTCGAATGTACGATGAAAGTGCGCTCTAAGAGGAATTTAGACAAATTGATTAAGTTGATTGATGTGGAGTTGGTCAAATTGGTCGGTCATGCAAAACGAGGCTGGTACTCAGAAAGATCCGAGCTTACGTGGTCGAATGTTCAAGCACGTAGACACCAAAAAGTAAGAACGTCGTCTAGAATGCAAAGGGAGAAGAGAAGGGCGGACACTCGCGTGAGAAATATGTGAGACCGAAGGTCTCTATTTATACTAATCACACGGAGGAATTAGGGTTTTCGAAAAAACTTTGGAAGTGAATCTCGAAAAGATACAAAAAATACGCAGAAAAGGACTGAGGAAGAGGCGCAGCAAGCACTGCGTCTCTTGGAAGAGGCGCAAGACCGCGCGTCTTTTCCTCGTGGCTCTTTTCCTATGGAATATGGTTTCCTCCTTAATATTTTATATGATAATTTCGGGATATATTTTACCAAAGATTAAAAGATTGGAAAATATGGAAGAAAGATTTCCGTGTTTCTATTATGGAATAGCGGATTAATCTTGTTTCCTTAATATTTTATATGATAATTTGATGTTACATGCCTTGCGGGAGCGAAAGAGTACTACTCATTCATGTTTATGTAATTTGATGTTACTATATGAAACCGGTCATGAATGTCACCAGTTTATCAAGCTCTAAACCTTAGAATGTAAATGTAGCTTGCCAATATAAGAGTCAAATCTATTCGTTCGGAAAAGTCTGAAACAAAAACTCGTAGATTATGCACATTACTATGCCAACAGAATGTTAAAAATGTGCAAGGTAAGGGTAAAAAGGACTCAAAGTAGCGTAAAAGTTCAGCGTTCCGACTCAACCTAGATGTAGAAATAAACGTGAATTTTTTGAATTTTTAAGGAATTTGTGAATTAAAACAGCAATGCATGCGAAAATAAATAAACGTGCAAACTGAAATGTAACAAAACATGCAGACACAGATATGGATGCATACCTCCCCAAACCAAACCGTAAAATGCCCTCATTGTACCAAAAACAGGGAAAGTAATGCAAACTGAAGAGAAAAGGAGAATGGGACCTGGAAAACTTACAAGACGACATGAAGTAGGGACCTCCCAAAACCGGCCATGAACATGGGAGGTCATAAGTAGCTCATCAATATCGCAGCATGCGAGATATAGCACCAGGACTCGATCGACAAAGAAGAAGGGTTCGATCGAGTATTTTAGGTGCCAGAAGGTCTCGATCGAGGAGATGGATTTTGCAGGCCTTCGATCGAGTAGAGCAAGTGTTCGATCGAAGGGAATTAGCAGCAGAAGTGTTCGATCGAGCAAACAAAGCTCTTGATCGAATGGATTACCTGCAAAATGCATCAAAGGAAACAACGGGACTAACAAGAGTACGTACATGTCCAACGTTTGTTCGTAAAACTAGAGTCTAAGCACACAAAAACTAAAGAAACGAGGTTAAACAAAACTACAACAAAAACAGGTTGGGTTGCCTCCCAGCTAGCGCAGGTTTAAGAGGTCCTGCACGACCTTTTGACTTCAAGTAGCTGGCGCATCAGGATTGTCGAAGTACAGAACTTCAACTCTGCCATCCGCATTGTTTGCTTCATGGTAATGCTTCACATATTGGCCGTTGACTTTGAACCTATTGCCCTCGAAACTTTCTAATTCAACGGACCCAAATTTGGTGACACCTGTCACTGTATAAGGGCCACTTCACCTGGACTTCAGCTTACCAAGAAACAAGCGTAGTCGGGCATTAAACAGCAACACGTTCTGCCCCACATGAAATTCTTGAGGTAGGATCCGTTTGTCGTGCCATCTCTTCGTCTTCCCTTTGTAGATGCGTGAGCTATCATAGGCATTAAGCCTAAACTCCTCCAGTTCATCTAGTTGTAATAAATGGTTCTGACCACACAACTTAGGATCAAAGTTTAGTTCACGAATAGCCCACCAAGCCTTACACTCTAACTCAACAGGTAAATGACAGGACTTCCCATAAACCAACCGATATGGTGATGCATCAATCGGTGTTTTAAAGGCAGTTCGATAAGCCCATAATGTGTCATCCAATTTTAGACTCAAATCCTTCCGTTATTGAGTAGCTAAACTCCCTTATGTTAGGATTAGGGGAACCATGGTAGTGAAGTGACGATGTTGTGAATAGGTTAGACAATTGATTGTGACAATTGTGTCTTTAGCAATATAACTGTAATAAATTTAGTTGAGTGCACGCTCCTAAATCCTTTAATTTGGTTAAATTCAATCCTAGATCGGAAGATTTGAATGAACAGACCTGCTATGAACAGTAGACTACCCTAATGAGGACGGAAGTTAAGTTAGTTGTAATCTAGGGTGGACAGCGGATCAGAAGGACCTTTCCCTTGCCCTTCTCACAGTAGATCGTCAAAACTGTTTATGACTGAGTTAGTGAACTGCCATGGTGAACCAAATTCCTGACATATCTCTCTTATTCTTATCACATATCTTGCTTTTTCTTGCCTTACTGCTTTTTTTTTTGCTTCTTTTGCCTTAAAAACCTTTAGTAGTATAAAAACCAACTTTAAAACCCCATTTATTACTAGACATACGTAATTATAAGATAGATATAATAGCCTCCCTGTGGAGATCGACCCTACTTCCGCTAACTTCAGTTAGTTGTCTTAGGTAATTATTTTTGATACTAAAACGACGGTATCAAATTTTGCCGCCGTTGCCGGGGAGGCAATTAGCCTATTTATCTGTTTTTTTCGTTTGTCTCTCATTCTCAGGGAATTTTTAATTCCTTGAGACAGTTCTTATTTACTTTCTCTAGTGTTGTTTATGCCCAGGTCTAAATGGTCATAGTTGGTGCCAGCTGATCCTGGACCAGAGCGGACCTTTCGCTATAGACTAAGACTGCTGAGAAAGATTCAAAAGGAAGCCTTGAGTACTTTTGAACCTGAGCTAGAACATTTCTTATTTGCACAAGACCCGTCTTTTGAAGAAGACAAATATGTTTTTGTCGTTAGTCCTGTGAAGATGCCTAATATCTCGAGTCACTCTGAGCCTACAACTGCTTCTATTCCAAAGGGGTTCAATCTTGCGACCGAGGATGGAAACACATTTGACATTCCGCCTTCTTACATCAACTTGGTCGAAAGAAATATGTTTTGGGGAGTAGCTGGAGAGGATCCACGAAAGCATATGGAGGTATTCACGGACTATTGTTCTACCATTCCCGCCACTAAGGGAGTGACCCAGGACAAGATTAAGGAGGTCATATTTCCTTTCTCTTTAACTGATGGAGCCAGAGATTGGCTGACTGACCTTGATAGAGTTGCAGCAGGAATAACAAACTAGGAGACCTTGGCTCTCGCTTTCTATAAAAGGTACTTTCCTCCACAAAGAACTAATCAGCTGAGAGGAAAAATCACGAGTTTCAAGTAAACTCCGGATGAAAACTTATATGAAGCAAGGAACCGGTTAAAGAATATGGTACTGTCTGTCCCACATCATGGTTTCGAGCCGTGGTACCTGTGCAATCAATTTTAATGGGTTGTATGACGACCACCGTGCTATTTTGGATGCTGCATCAAATGGTCGATTTCAGAAGAATATAGATGATGACAAAGGATGGGGAATTAATGAGGAGATGGCTACCCATTGTGCTGAGTATGGGAACCCAAGAGGAGGAATAAGAACAGTCTCTTTTGTTGATAGTGCAGTTGTGGCTCAGCTGGAAGCCATAAATGCCCGTTTTGACAAATTGGAGTTGCAGAATGCTGGAGATCAACAGACGGTTCACTTGTTGACTAGACAAGAAACCGTTTCATGTGAGAGGTGCGGTAGTAATGACGGTCACACTGCTGTTGACTGTCTAATTGAGAAGGAGCAGGTCCTTGCCTTTCAGCAATATAGGCAAGGAGGCTCTTACTATAACAATCAGAGTGGAGTCCATCCTAATTTGAGATGGACTAGTCAGAATGTTTTGAATCCTACACCTCCACCGCAGCAGCAGCAACCTTACATTCCGCCTCACAAAGCTCAACAAGGCCTTCAAAATCCTCCATCCTTTCCACCGCCGCAATAAGGTGCTTCCTTTAGTGGTGTGAGTGAAATGGCAGAGTTGAAGTCAATGATTCAGTCATTGACAATCCAGTTGCAGAAGAGTGACCAACAAAAAGATGTGTCTATAAAGTCACTTGAGTCCCAGATAGCTCAACTCGCCACTAATCAATCTTCAAGGAAGACGGGCCATTTACTGTCTCAACCTGATAAGAACCAACATGAGACGCCGAATCTGATAAATTTGAGAAGCGGTCTTTCCTACGAAGGACCTAAATTGTCAACTGATGAAGACAAATCAGACCCGGAAACTACTGTTGCAGAACGTGAACATTCGTCACTGGACAAAACTATGCTGAACCCGAGGAAAGTCCTCGATCGACTCATTTCAGGTGGTCGATCGAGAGGAAATGCTGAGGAAATTACTCGATCGAGTGGAATGGTTGTTCGATCTAGTGATGCTGAAAAAGAAGACTTCACGATCGAAGGATGTTGCTGATGAAAGTACTCGATCGAAAGGGAGAAGGGGTCGATCAAGTAAAAATGATGATGATCATGTTGAGACTTTGGCAGAAAGGAATAAGGGCTTGGAAATTCCTATTACGGTTCCTTTTCCGAGGCGATTACAGAATAAGAAGGCCGAACAACAGCTCGGGAAATTTGCTGATATCCTGAAGAGCCTTCATGTCAATGTTCCTTTCACCGAACTGCTTACCCAGGTACCCTCTTACATGAAATTTATGAAAGAAATATTAACGCGTAAGAGGCATATTACTGATCATAAAACGGTCGCTTTGACTGAGATAGGGTCCGCCTTAATTCAGAATAAGACACCACCAAAACAATATGGCCCGGGTAGCTTTTCGATTCCATGCCATATAGGGACCCACTTAATTGATAATGCGCTATGTGACTTAGGAGCTAGCGTAAGTGTCTTACCGTTGTTTCTCGCTACGAGACATGGTTTTACCAAATTTCACTGTACCAACATGACCGTTCAGATGGCCGACCGTACTATATCACGGCCACTGGGTGTCTTAGAGGATATACCTATAAAGATTGGGAGATTCTTTATTCCTGTTGATTTTGTGGTCTTAGACATACCCGAATATTCTTACACTCCTATTATATTAGGACGACCATTCTTATTTACTGCTCGCGCGGTAATCAATGTCGGAGGGAAGACCCTTACTTTTCAGGTAGGTGACGAGGAGCTGACTTTCTATCAGTCCAAAGCTTGTAGAGCCCCTATGCAAGTTCAACCTTGCAATGCCCTACCCTCTATAGACCCAGACACAGATTCTCCAGTTGATGATATTAAGTTTTGTGTTGCTATAGTGACACCTCCGCCTCAGACTGAGAGCAATATGGAGGACCATTCTGTTGTTTCCCTTGCTATAGGTACAAATAGGGTGGATATTGGAGACTCTGTCGGTCAAGGTACAGTGAAAGTCAAGCTAATTGATGGGAATGCTGCAAATGATGATGCTAATAAGAATGCCAAATGGAAGAAGAAAGTGAAGGCGTATGTGGACGCAAACTATTCTTCTTCAATCAGTTCAAGTTCAAGCTCATGGCGATCTAAGAGGACGGTCCCCGATGCTGAAGGGACCTCCTCCAGACAGAAGCCCTAATTTGGGCTGTTACAGTGTTTTGGGAGATAAGCGGGGAATGTCCCGTTGTAAAACTTTGTAATTTGAATTTCCGTTACACTTTTATTTGCGTTTAGGCTGTTAGACAATAGCGTAGTTAATTTTAGCATAAGACCGAATATGGACTGCGTATTTTTGTGAATTTTGTATTTGCGGGAAGCATTTTTCTGTGTTCTTATGAAGGTTTGCGGAAGGCTAGATGCTTGAGGATGCGTGCCAACGGAAAAAGCCTCGATCGAGCACTTTTTTACTCGATCGAGTAGAATGCCCAACTAAAATTTTCGATCGAGTAAACTAGAGTACTCGATCGAAATGCCAATAATCAAGATCCCTCGATCGAGTTGTCCTGTACTCGATCGAGAAGGATGGGAGAGAAAAGTCCTCGATCGAATATCTTGCTGTTCTCGATCGAGTAGAACCAAAGGAAGGGCTGGAACCTTTCGATCGAGCAACTCAGAAGGACTCGATCGAACAAGAATGACAAAGGAAGGTCTCGATCGAGTGGTTTCAAATCACTCGATCAAGTGAAAACGCGCATTATAACCACAGGAGTACTTCTTATTCCTATTCTATTTCATTCTTCATTCTCCCTCTTCTTTTGTTGTATATGCGGAAAAAAAAACCCATTACATCCCCCAAAACCTCCATTTTTCTTCCCCTTTACCAAATCAAACACCCACATTGCGTTTCTTGCTTAGTTTTCGAAAAAATCCCTCTGTTTTCCCCTTCAAATTCGTGCTCATTACGGTTTAATTAGGGTTTGAGAAAATCGGGTCTCAATCCGATTATTTTGTTGATTTTTGTTGATTCTTTTGCATCTATTCTTGGGTAATCGTCAAGTAAGTCTTTACCTTTGCCTTTTATTGTTTAATTTGAATGATTTTCGACCTTAATTAGGGCTTAGGGTTTCAAAAATTTGATTAATTTGGGGAAAATCGTGTTGTCATTTATTAATTCACTGATTAAAGGACTTACTTGCTTAATAGGATGGATAGTAGTACTTTGCCCTCTTCTAGTTCTACTACTTGTCCCTCTGTTTTTGAGACGGTGGTCTCTGCTGCTACCGCCGTCACTAGCTCTGGTTCTATGGCTACTATTACTGCTGCTGCTGTTACTACAGCTTATGTCCCTTCCGCGGTGTCGACCCTTGCTGCGTCGTCACCAGCTGTTATAGCTGCTTTCTCGTCTGCGTTGGTACAGCAACCAGTCACAGGCCGCGCTCCTGGACTGGCCGCTTCTGCTTTGGGTGCTGCTGGACGAGGACGGGGACGGGGACGGGGACGAGGTACCCCTACTACTGCTGCCCGCGTTGCTGCCAGATACGTGGGAGACGACTCCTTGGACCCGCTGCCCGATTTCCCTCAGGTACGTTTCGTGAACTCGCTTAATCGTGAACGTTTTAAGAATTTAATGCGCTGTGACATCTCTTCCACTAAGTTTTTGTGTCGGACTTCACTTGAGAAATTGGGGATTTACGAGCCTGTAGCTGAACTTTTAAACACGACGGGGATGACTGGGTTGACCACAATGAGTGCACTGACCTACGAGAAGCTGACCCTTGAGTTTTTCAGCTCTTTTACTTTCTCATATGGTGCATATGCTATTGACCCGGAGAGCTCTTGTGTTTTCTTTAGACTGTTTAACCAGACCACTTCTTGGACCTTAGCTGAGTTTTGGAGGAGGTTAGGTTTATCGTCTCACGGCCATTAGGACCCTCCTCGAAAGGTGTTGCGCTTACTTTGGCCTACTTTGCACAGACTCCCTATTACCAGCGGAAGCTGGCTCACGTTTATCTTCCCCCGGCCCCTTACTTTCTCCGTCTCCTTGGAGGGACGATCTTTGGCCGTAAGGAGCCTAACAACATTAACAATGTTGAGTTGTCTATTTTAGGGGGCTAATTGAACATTGATAACGCTGGCCCCTTCGTTTTTAACATTGCTTACTTGACAGCTCAGCATTTTAATGCTGTCGCGCAGAAGAAGACGGGCACGATTTCCTGTGGAGGCATAGCCTTCTACTTCGCCAGTACTCTCTTCACTGACTTCCCCCGAGACCTTCCACACTTAGATAGGGAAGCGAACTTAGATATTAGCGCCATGCTGGTGATGTTTTGGTTAGCTAAGGATCGGCGGACTTGAAAGATCTGTGGTTCTGAGTCCGTTACCTTACCGTCTCCCGACCTACCCCGTCTTTCACATTTGACTACTGTGACGGGTAGGATGCCTCCACCTTTACCTTCCTATCACCTTACACTTGCTCCTTCCTTTTCATCCGCTTCTAAGAAGCGGAAGCGACCTGAGACTGGAGAGGGGTCTACACCGACTCAGGCTAGGCAGACGTCCACGTCCACGCCCACGCCTACACCGACCCCTATCCCTACTCCTTGTGTTACACAGCCGGTTCTGCCGGTTAACTTTGTTCTTCCTCCACCCTTTGAGGCGCCCGAGGTCATGGACCAAGGGCGTCGTGATGCATTGCTCCTTGAGATGTGCAGGAGACAGGCTCGTATGGAGCGAGACAAGGCACTTACCTTGTTCCCTCTGTACGAGTATCACATGAGGAGAGGACGTCCCTGTTGGAAAATGTGTCCTCAACAATAGTGCGATCACGTGATTTAATATCATAATTAAATCTCATATTAAGAATACGTGAGGGATGATTTATTATATATAATCAACTGATCATCATTAATCGGTAATGATTGCCTGACTAGAGTTTGACATTACTGTCGTATGACGATGGTGGTTAGTTGATCCCTTAAGGTCACACCTAAAGGACAATTCCCTTAATGGATAAATTGATTAATTGTATGACGATACAAGGTAATCAATTCCTTAAAATTGAACAATACTTTTGTGAGAGAGAATTTTCATATCTTATTGTAACGGGATTAAATAAGATTTATTTTAGTAATAAAAATGCTTTATTACTAAAATTGCTTATTGTTTGAGAAACGATAGAGATAAGAATGAATGGTAAATTATAATTATAAGATGTTGTGAATTATAATTAAATGACCCATTTTATTTATATGATCAAGTATCACTAGTCAATTTGTTATATGTAATTTAATTAATTTGTAAAATGATATTTATGTGATAAATATGCATTAAATTAATTAATAACATGTAACATACTACATGTGACATATTGTGTGACAAATGACAAATTGACAAAATAAAATGGTAGTCTATTTTATGACATATGGACCGAATGGAGGGAGCATTAAGGGTGTGAAGATGACATTATTTTATGTGATAAATTATGCATCATCATAGCTAGTATACTAGCTTACACACACCTAGTGCATTGTGAAGACAAAAAGCAAAAGGCAAAGATGCCTTTTAAGGCCTCTTCTACCCGGCCACACCTCCTCTTTATGAGAACATTTTGTTCTCATTTTGTCTTACCAATTTTTTTTATTCTCATACATGCAAACATTCACATACTCTCTACATCACTCTAAAACAAGGTTTTAAATTCACAAGCATTTGTTCATCCATTCTAATATCACAATAAAATTACTAGTGTAGTAATAGTAATAATATTAGAATCATTTTAAGGGTACTAGTATTATAATCTTTTTAATTAACATACTAGTTTAAGGATAAGTCTTGTGTGCAATCTAAGGAGGATTTCTATACTTGGAGTCTAAGGAGGATCATCCATCATATTAAGCTCAAGAACAAGTGAAGGAAGGTGACCTTACTTGTGCCCTATATTTCAAACCAACCAACAATGTAAGGAACATTGTTTTTCTTCATAAATCTCTTATTTTGCTATGCATGCACTAGATCTAAAGAACAAACAATTAAATAGTTAATTAGTTCACTATTAGAGGAGTCTAATAAGGGGTAAATAAACCTAACAAGTGGTATCAGAGCATAAGGATGTTGCATGCATAATCGGTTATTGTTTTTCCGAGTTAAAATGTTAACATATAAAACTAAAAATTTGAGTTTTATGAGGATAAAGCCCCGAAAATTTTTGCATGTTATATATCCTGGTCCTAAAATGTTTTTAGGTCATTTTTATGATTTATGGAAATTTATTGCTCATTTTAATGATTTTTAGTGATTTTATTACATTTTTATGATTAAAATGAACTTTTATTCACTAAAATAAGTTAACCATTACTACTAGCTGTGGTATTTTAGTATGACCTCACATGAATATTTTATGTATTGCATGTAAAATATCGTATTAATGTGATTAATATTTCATGATTTATGAATTTTTAGTGTAAAAATGGCATAAATAGAGGTTAAAATGACTAAAAATGGTTAAACTTATTCTCTGAACTTGTAAATTTTATATGACCTCACATGAATGTTTTAAAAGTTGTGTGTAAAATCTCGTATTAATTGGATTAATATTGCATGATTTATGATTTTTATGAGATAAAAATGGATTAAAAGAGGTAAAATGGTTAAAAATAGTTAAATTTTGAATTGGGCCATAAAACTTTAATATATTGTCACATGCATAATTTACAGAGTGTATGTAAATTTCTAAATTAAATGATCTCATTTAGCATGATTTATGAATTTTTAGAGTAAAAATGGCATAAATAATGACTATTTTAGCATAAATAGCTAAAATGTATTGTATGGCATGAGAAAATTATTTTAGGTTGCATAAATATCCCACTAATCATATCTAAGGTTGTAAAATTTATTGGATTAATATTTGGATACTTTAGATGTTTTATGAGATAAAACCGATAAAATGCAACTATATTTTCTCAAAATTAATTCGAAAATTTTAACCATGATTTTTGACATTATGAGTGTCATGGAATTATTCCAGAATGTTAAAAAATTTAAAATTCAAATTTTTAAATTATTGTAATTTAATTTGGATTTTATTTCATATATATTATAATTTTAAGGTCAAATATGAGCATAAAATTAAATCAAGTTGAATTATTGTCAAAAATTGAGTGATGACTAATTTTTGAGTCCTAAGAGTGTTAGTATAATTAACTTGAGCTTAGATGTGATTTAAGTGTTAATTTGTGATTTTAAGAAGTTATTATCACGTATTTCCATAAAATCGAGTTATATATACACGATATAAGTTAAATAGGGCGATTTGGCACATAATTTGGCATGATAGGTACATATTATAATGCTGCATATTTCAATTGTTGAATGTATTTTATTTATATAATTTTGAATTATGTAATTTTATCTTAGTATGGCCTTAGTTTTAATCCATATTACCCGTAATGAAAGGGAATATTGATTCGGTTGTAATTTAATGTGATCTCGTATCACTTTTATTCTTATTAGTTTATCCATTTTACAAATGTATAATAGGAATAGCTTTGTATTTTTATTATTATTTGTAATTATGGAGTATCTTCAAGACGGTGCCATTCGTAAAGGTGATCCGACGAAGACGGTGTTCTTGGGAAGCGTGCCATTTGAAGATTCAAGGGACCAAAGGAGTTGGTTTCCGAATATGTAATAGATTATTTTATTTTCTATTTTTAGGAAGGCCATACTAGGAAATTTTATTATTGCTTTGCATTTCTTTTAATATGTTACATGCATTGCCAAATCGCCATAAACAACAACATGCATTTCATATCGAGTCATCGACCGTGTTAATTATAATTATCATAGTTCACCGCTTTAGTTCACTTAAAACGTGATAGATAATAAATTGACAAGACCTTTCACATATAATAATTGAGAATTAGCCTTACCAAATAGTAGAAACCATGAATCCCAATTTCATAAGGAAGTAGGCTCGGCTCACCGGGGTACTAAACTTGTTACGTTGGGTAAGTGGGTAATAAAATGTTATTACATCGAAATTTGGATTGAGCTCAACGGAAGTATTCGTGACCGTAGTCGCATGTGTTCCGGGCTAAAGATGAAGATTAGAGTAATTTTTATCAACCGAGAGTTCTAGAGGTAGAATCGATTAAAAATTTAATCTACCGAGTTATATAAATAAGGGATGAATCGGCTCACCGTGCCCGAGGTAATATGAATTTGGATCTCGGAATCGTTTATGATAGTTGGGTGGAGGTCACTACATAAATGCTTAATACTTGTATTAAAATATACGAGTACTATAAAACGACAGATGTTCATTAATTCCTTCATTTCCTATTTCGTAGTCAAAATCATTTTCTAAATTACAATGGCAACTCCAATCACTACCGCATCCACTAGTTCCACCACGCTCACCAATGTGTCATGGCTCCGATCCTTCATGGATCGATGTAAGTTAGAAAAGAATGGGTCCAATTTCGCCGATTGGGACGCGCAACTTCGCTTGGCCGCGGAGGGTGACGACAAGCTTTGTTACCTTACCGAGACATCTCCCACCGAACCTAATACTAGGTCCACCGCCGCCGCTAGGCAAGCCTATGAGATTTACCAAAAGGAGTCGGCCGCGATCAAAAACGTGTTGATATTTGCGATCGAGGCCGAACTCCAAAGAAGTGCTATAAAGATTAGCACCGCTCATGAGATCTACATGAAGCTTGTAAACATGTTTTCACGAGCTCCTAGGGTCATACAATATGAGGCGGCTTCCGCATTCTTTGATCTTAACATCAAGGAGGGCAAAAAATTTAGCCCTCATGTGCTCAAGTTAATGGAGCATGTTGAGACCTTGAAAATGCATAAGGTGGAGATTCCCGATGAACTCGTGATTGATCGCATCCTTCATTCCCTCAACAAAATCAAAGCATATGTTCAATTCCGGGTGAATTTCAATATGCAAGATAAGAAGGTTTCCCTTGATGAGTTGCACAAAATGCTTGTGCTCAATATCAATCATAAGAGCAAGGGAACCTTCAAGAAGAGCGGGAAAAAGGGGAAGAAGCGAACTCCCAACATGAATGTAGGTAAAGCTTGTGAAGCTAGTACCTTCAAGCCCAAGTACAGTGCTTCCACCGGGGACAAGTGCCACTACTGTTGTGGTGTTGGGCATTGGAAGAGAAACTGTTCCAAATACCTTGGCGACATCAAAGCTGGAAAGGTTATTCCAGTAGGTATATAACTATCCCTATCTTTTGTGTTTCAATCTCAACTTTGGTATGTTGATACAAGTTGTGATGATTACCCTTTATATTGTAAATAGGGCCTCCTAGCAAGGACAAAGGCAAGGAGAAGCAAGCTTAGAGGATCATGTGGGAAGCTAGAGTAGCCGACCGTGGTGAAGGATCAATGGAAGCTTGGCTTTAATTTGCATTGTCTTTAAATTTATGATGTATTTCAAGTTTTTAGAACTATTTTAATTTCTTTGTGAGACTTGGAAATTGGTTTGTATCCTTTAAACAATTGTTGTGCTTTGGATATTTGTGATTTGGTTTTCAACCCAAGTCACTTATTTTATTATGTCATTTGTTCTAAATTCATCATCATATACTACTTGCATAGTGAAACATTAGATTAACAACTCAAATTGATCAAATAGACGATTATGATGATTGGATCATTATATGTCCATAAGCTATGAATTTGATTCTCCTTATGTCATTGTTACTAAATGTAACAACTTACTTATGTAAGATCAATTATAAAGTTGTGATGAGCTATTGAACTCATAAAGTAGGGAATTTACGATACCATACGGACACATTATTCTAAACGGATGGTCAACCATGAGATACCTAAAATAGAGAGTCTATTAAACAGATGACATGGATAAGACTCGTATATTACATGAATCAAACTGCCATGTTAGGGATGGCCTTTTGAAAGCTAATACATAGTCTAGATAAACTCTTAACCTTCCACCATATATATATGTTTGTAACTCACAAAGATATCTCTCAAGAAAATAGATGTATTTCTGAGAGATAGAGTGGGAGTAGATTGGATCGTTACAAACATGTCTGACAGTGTTACTTTGTGAAAGTAATGAAACTATAGAGTGGGAGCATAGTTCAGTGGGAGTTTATCGCACATGTCTTATTGGTTAAGATATTGCTTTGTGAAAGTGATAGTATTATCACCTTGTTACATTGCCATTACACTACAATCCGAAAATTGTTACTCAAGAGTAGATTTACTTTAAAGCGAGGGTCTCTTTAAAGGTAAATAGAGCTTTAGAGTACTCAAATGCATAAGATTGACATAAAGATGTTGATTAAGATAAATTATGTTAGGAATCACCACATTTCATTTTGATGAAGGATGGCAAATGATATTAAAAATTCGCTTTTCTAAAATGGGAATTTAGAGAAGGATGTGTTTGGAACACAAAAGCTTAGATAAAAAATCTAAGAGTCCTAACATTTTATGCGTAGCTTTCTTAAGTGATCCTAGAATGGTCTTAAGCAAGCATTAAAGGATTATACCTTTCATGTGATAATAGTGAATGGTTTCATTCACATGATTGAAGAATCGTGATTATACATGAAGTTTAGTGGGAGCTGGAATTGTTTCTCCATGTCTTATATGTTGATAAACATATTACTTATTGAGAATAATGTACCAATGCTCTCTTCTGTGAAAGAGTGATTGGAGACTTGGAAGGGATGCAAATTATTCTAGATTTTGAATCTATGAGAGAGAATATTGGCGTAGAAGTGAGAGTCTTATGAGGATAAGATCTTTCGTATCTGTTGTACATCAACAAGGTTGAATAGGCTATTCATGTTGATGGAAGTGGAATTACTATGATGGAGTCATAGTCATTCACTGAACCTATTAAGTTGTTGATCACATGAAATCGATTGCTAATGTTTCCGCCATTAGTACGATCATGTATGCCAACAGATGCACGCGTTGTGATGAACCATATGCTAGGAGCATGATAAGTCAATAACAAGTTAATTCATAAGATGGTCTTGTGAAAGCCTTAAAGAACAATTGAAGATTTGTTCATATGTTTTGGATGATGAACTAAGTTATGTGTTGAAGGGTTGCACAAACTTTAGTTTCCAAACTGAAAAGGATTTGTCAAAATCCTAGGCTAATTTTATTGACTGAGGAGTAAGAGACTAAAAAGGTGTTTTAGTTTCGCGCATTGCAAATACTACAAAAGGAATCTAAGTAAATTGTGATAAAATGGTCAACGTATGGATTAAGGGTGAATCCCTCTACAAATGACTTTATCACAAGTTATGAGATAACAGTGGGAGCATCTTTCAAGTTAAAGAGCCCAAGTCTAGTTAGAAGACTAGACAAAAACTTAGAGATAAATTCAAGTTATTAGAAATAACATTGAATTGAAGGAAATAGCAATTGACAAAGTTGGAATATATGGATATAGGGTATATCCACTTACCAAGCTTTTATTGCATTTTAGCAAGTGTAAAAGGTACACTAAAGATTATAAGATATGAAGTAGTAATAGTGTATTGACTATTCATATGTGATAATCGCATTTATCGTTTGAGTTTTATTAAACTCACCCATTATCTTGTTAACTCCAAATGGGTTGTTGAGAACAAATTGAACCCCATTAAAGTGAACTGGATTGACATGGTATTCGCCCCTAGTTACTTATATGAGGTGACATCTCGAATTGACTAGAGTGTGATGCGATCGATGGCAAGTTCAAGTGCCATAGAGTCATATGGGATGACTAGTCGATCACATAGGCAGACTGTATGGGACACTCTGTCGGGCTGTGACCGCTTATAGAGTTCTAGTAATTCATAAAGTCTGGTCATGGCAAGAGCTACTATAGTATTCTTATGAGTCAATTCTTTTGACTAGAGACTATTCGCCCAAGTTAGCACAAATTTCTGATTAGCTTTGATTTATACTCTACGACTGAAGTAAATGAGGTCAAATGGGTATATTTTGGGTTATGATGAACTGTGGTTGAACGAAGGGAATAGTGCGATAGGAATTTTCCATCCCTTGTCAGGGTTGTTTGAAATCCCAAGGCCACTCGAGGAGTAGTTAACTGGAAATGCGTGGCCACGCTCGGAAGGTATCTATGATAGATAATTCCGGTCAGACAGTTACTCTCCAGATCGAGGAAACCACTAAAGATATGATCAAGTGTAAGTACGACCTGCAAGACACCTTGCATTGAGTGGGAGATTGTAATAGGACAAGAGAATTGGTGACGCATACTTGTCTCAAACAAGTAGGAGATTGTTGGAAAATGTGTCCTCAACAATAGTGCGATCACGTTATTTAATATCATAATTAAATCTCATACTAAGACTACGTAAGGGATGATATATTATATATAATCAACTGATCATCATTAATCTGTAATGATTGACTGACTAGAGTTTGACATTACTGTCGTATGACGGTGGTGGTTAGTTGATCCCTTAAGGTCACACCTAAAGGACAATTCCCTTAATGGATAAATTGATTAATTGTATGACAATACAAGGTAATCAATTCCTTAAAATTGAACAATACTTTTGTGAGAGAGAATATTCATATCTTATTGTAATGGGATTAAATTAGATTTATTTTAGTAATAAAAATGCTTTATTACTAAAATTGCTTATTGTTTAAGAAACGATAGAGATAAGAATGAATGGTTAATTATAATTACAAGATGTTGTGAATTATAATTAAATGACCCATTTTATTTATATGATCAAGTATCACTAGTCATTTTGTTATATGTAATTTAATTAATTTATAAAATGATATTTATGTGATAAATATGCATTAAATTAATTAATAACATGTAACATACTACATGTGACATATTGTGTGACAAATGACAAAATAACAAAATAAAATTGTAGTCCATTTTATGACATATGGACCGAATGGAGGGAGCATTAAGGGTGTGAAGATGACATTATTTTATGTGATAAATTATGCATCATCATAGCTAGTATACTAGCTTACACACACCTAGTGCATTGTGAAGACAAAAAGCAAAAGGCAAAGATGCCTTCTTTGGCCTCTTCTACCCGGCCACACCTCCTCTTTATGAGAACATTTTGTTCTCATTTTGTCTTACCAAATTTTTTTTATTCTCATACATGCAAACATTTACATACTCTCTACATCACTCTAAAACAAGGTTTTAGATTCACAAGGATTTGTTCATCCATTCTAATATCACAATAAAATTACTAGTGTAGTAATAGTAATAATATTAGAATCATTTTAAGGGTACTAGTATTATAATCTAGTTAATTAGCATACTAGTTTAAGGGAAAGTCTTGGGTGTAATCTAAGGAGGATCATCCATCATATTAAGCTCAAGAACAAGTGAAGGAAGGTGACCTTACTTGTGCCCTATATTTCAAACCAACCAACAATGTAAGGAACATTGTTTTTCTTCATAAATCTCTTATTTTGTTATGCATGCACTAGATCTAAAGAACAAACAATTAAAAGGTTAATTAGTTCACTATTAGAGGAGTCTAATAAGAGGTAAATATACCTAATAGTCCCGTTCCAGACGGCTGACCATACCCTTATTTCTACCGATACCCGACGGAGGGGTACCCACAGCCAGAGATTGAGGCGGACACAGCTGAGCAGGAGGAGAGAGCCCGAGCTGAGGAGGGTAGGAGACGGGAGCAGAAGGGAGATCCTGACTACACGGTGGTTGATAAGGAGAAGGAGGTCGACGAGTAGCTACTGGTCTACTCACTTCCCCAGTTTTCTAGCTGGTTTGGGGAAGTTCATTTATTTTGTAAGTATTTCTGCTTTTCTTTATTTTTTATCTCCTTTATTTATTTATTCATTCATTCTTTTATTGGTTGTAATTATCCCGTTCCCCTTATATATACTGCTGGTGTATGCCGGAGGACTGATGAGAGTGTCATTGGGGCTCTCAATCAAACACATTTATAATTCTCAACAAACAACTAGTTAGTGGTTAAGTCGAGGTCGATCCACGGGACAGGGGTACTCAAATTGTTCAATCTAATTATGGTTGTGGTTGGAGTTGTCACAATTAAAATAGGTTGATGATTCTAATCTAATAGAAGCAATGGAAAGTAAACAAGCAACAAAAGGAAGGATGTGAACAACTGACTAAAAATGCTAGGATATCATTGGTTCATAGGGGATTCATGGGAGTTGATCATACAAACATATTCTCAATTATATAGCAAGCACTTATTGTTGTGATGGGATCGAGTTGGTGTATAAGCTTACAATCCCTAAGAAGGTTTGGGTCCCGGAGTCGAATCGGTTAGATTGTACAACACCTACAAGTCGACTTAATCCTTCCTATTGAACTATATGCATGGTCTAATGAGGCTCGAGTTGGTGTATAAGCTTACAAGTCTCATTGAAAAGATAGGTGATGGGTAAAAAATGCAAGGATTCATAGGCTCGCATTTCATCAAACATAACATGTGCATAAGATAAACTCACAACAAGCAAGCAAATTATTTATGAAAACATATTAGATTAAGCATGAATCATTCCCCGTGTTTGTTTCCCCTAATTCCCCATTAATCTTAGCTAAATGACTACTCACTCATGATCAAGTTTAACATGTTAATAAGGATGTCAATCATACTAACAAAGCAAAACATGATGAATAAATGATGTGATTAACAATAATTAAACAAGAGTAAAAGAGATTATACCTACTTAAGATGATCCAAATAATAAAGCAAAGAATAAAAGAAGAGAACTTGATTGATTGATGAAGAGTTGTCAATTCTCCAATAATAACCCAATAATATTCAATTACCCGATAATAATAAACTTGAAAAATGATTAAGGAAAGGTCAATATGTAATTTTGTGGAATGATTGAGATTAATCTATTCTAATCTACTCATAATGAAAGTTTAATCTAATCTAAGAGAACTTGATTTAATCAAAGGAAAATTGATCCTTTGATTATTACAAATGGAGTATATATAGTGATACATCATTAGGTTAAGCAAGGGTAGATTAGTAAATAACAATGCTAAGTGTTGAGCATGGAACTGCAACTCCCGAGGGATATGCGCGGATTACGTAGCAAGGAAAAGCATTATGTCCAACAATCTGCTCGTCCCGAGCGAAATACGAGCAACCTGAAACTTAACCCGAGCGGGTTGATTTTGTCCCGAGCGGGTTGAGGAGTATCCCGCTCTACTTGAGCTTGACCCGCGCGGGTTGAGCTGCCGTTTCCCTTTTTTTTTGATTTTAAGCCTATGATGCTTCTATGTACTCTTTATTCCTACTTCCTTGGTCATCATTCTTGCCTCCACTTCATACTTAGTCCATCTAAGATCGTCAACAAGCTTCCGGATATGCGCGAGAGAAAGGAATTCCGCCTCATTATCTCCTTTCCTATAAGACATATAAAATGCACTAGGAAAGCAAAATAGAAAGGATTTGACGGATAAAATGGCCATGAAATGTTATAATAGTATGCAAAATAGGTTCAATTAAGGGACTAAATATGCGCAATTAAGGGTCACGTCAAACATCCCAAAACCGAACCTTTACTCGTCCCGAGTAAAGAGGTGGCTAAAACTAGACCTTTATTTAAACTATCCTAATAATATTACCGATGTGAGATAATTAGCGGGTCTCACTCCGCCCCTTCAACTCACAACAAGACATCCATGAGGTAAGATGCCTTCTTGCAAGGGAAGGTGGGGCTTGCCAAAATGGCGACACATCCAAGCATTAAAGCACACAAAACAAGTAATGGATGCATCTAAGGGTACACATTCCATCATAGATACGGTTTCTTCAAACTAATAAGCCTAGAAGGATACCAATAAATTACCTCCAAGTTGTGTCAAGCTAGGGTACATTTGTCCTCAATTGTTAAATGCTTTCGTCAAGAGTAGACTCGCTATGGTGTTAGAAACACTGGAGGATCGCGGAATTCTCCTTCTTGCCTAGACAAGAAGAAGGGTCGTCCCTTCTCTATCATGGACAAAAGTGGATTCGATGGAAAAGGGATCGATAGATTTTGAGTTTTATGTGGGAATTTGCTTTTGTTGTTGTTATCCCCCCCCCCTCCCATTTCTTGTGGAATTTGACATTTGAGAACACTTTCTTTTTGCCATTTCTTCTGATGTTTGGCATTTCAATACTTGACAACTTTCAATTTTTTACATTTTCTTTTGAACATTTTCAAAGTCACCCCATTTGTAGTGAGGGTGCTTATATTTGAAGAATAGGAGTTTTTATTTTTGTTACTCCTCTTTTCTTTTGATGCAATTGCAAACTTTTTGACTTTTCATTTCATTTTTGATGAGAGTGTCGTTGGGGCTCTCAATCAAACACATTCTCAACAAACAACTAGTTAGTGGTTAAGTCGAGGCCAATCCACGAGACGGTGTGCTTTGGGTTCTAAGTCTATCTATCTCAATTTATGCTAGTGTCACAATTGATTTGGGTTTGTAGTTGTATTCTAAACTAATGCAAGCAACAAAGTAGAACAAGCAAGTAAAGGTGTAGACAAATAATAAAGGATACTAGGATGTCATGGGATCATAAGGGATTCATGGGAGTTGATCATACAAACATGTTCACAATTAGATGCAAGCACTTATTGTTATGATGGGATCGAGTTGGTGTATAAGCTTACAATCCCTAAGAAGGTTTGGGTCCCGGAACCAAATCAATTAGATTGTACAACACCTAAAATTCGACTTAGTCCTTCCTATTCAACTATATGCATGGTCTAATGAGGCTCGAGTTGGTGTATAAGCTTACAAGTCTCATTGAAAAGATAGGTGATGGGTAAAAAATGCAAGGATTCATAGGCTCGCATTTCATCAAACATAACATGTGCATAAGTTGAAACCACAACAAGCAAGCAAATTAATTATGAAAACATATTAGATTAAGCATGAATCATTCCCCATGTTGTATTTCCCTTAATTTACCACTAATCCTAGTTAAGGGACTAATCACTCATCATCATGGGAAATATGTCATTAATGGTGTCAATCATTACAACAAGTGTAAACATGATAAGAGCTTAAGAAAATGAACAATAAAGAGTAAAGAGTAAAGGAATTATACCAAACTTAAGATGAACAAAATGGAAAAGAAGGGACAATAGAAGACAACTTGATTGATTGATGAAGAGTTGTCAATTCTCCAATAATAACCCAATAATCTTCAATTACCCAATAATAAAGCTTGAATAATAATTAAGGAAAGATTTATATGTAATTTGTGGAATGATTGAGATTTATCTATTCTAATCTACTCCTAATCTAATCTAAGAGGATTTCTATTATGGGAACTCTTGATGTCCTCTTGATTATTACAAATGGGGTATATATAGTAGTACATCATTAGGTTAAGTAAAGATAGATTAGTAAATAACAATGCTAAGTTTTTTAAGTGGGGAAATGCAAGTCTTGCGAGGAGATGAGCATATCACGTCACTAGTGCCACCACGATCCGCTCGGACCAGGAGAGGAGACGCTCAGATTGTGAGGGGAGAATCCGCTCGTCTTCAGCACGGGACGCTCGGATTGTGTTATGCCAGTCCGCTCGTCTTGTGCCTAAGCCGCTCGGATTGTTGCACAGTGTGATCCTTTTGCTTCACGTCCTTTAGTCTTTGCATACTCCTTATTCTTGCTTTGTCGATTGTCATTCTTGCTTCCCCTTCATACTAGTCCATCAAGGTCGTCATCAACCTTCCAAATGTGCAAGGGAGACGGGAGTTCCGCCTCATTGTCCTCTTTCCTACAAGTCATACAAAATGCACTAGGAAAGCAGAGTAGAAAGGATTTGACGGATATAATGACCATGAAATGTTATAATAGTATGCAAAATAGGTTCAATTAAGGGACTAAATGTGCGCAATTAAGAGTCACATCAAACATCCCCAAACCGAACCTTTACTCGTCCCGAGTAAAGAGGTGACTAGAACTAGACCTTTATTTAAACTATCCTAATAATATAACCGATGTGGACAATTAGCGGGTCTCACTCCGCCCCTTCAACTCACAATAAGACATCTATGAGGTAGGATGCCTTCTTGCAAGACAAGTGGGGCTTGTCAAAATGGCGATGCATCCAAACATTAAGGCACACAAAACAAGTAATGGATGCATCTACAAAAGAATAGCCACTTTCCTCATCTAAGTGGCGGAAATCATCTAAGGGGGGAGCAATTCAAGGTTACACACTCCATCATAGATACGGTTTCTTCAAACTACTAAGCCTAGAAGGATACCAATAAATCACTTCCAAGTTGTGTCAAGCTAGGGTACCTTTGTCCTCAATTGTTAAATGGTTTCGTCAAGAGTAGACTCCCTATGGTGTTAGAAACACTGGAGGATCCGGAATTCTCCTTCTTGCCTAGACAAGAAGAAGGATCGTCCTCTCTCTACCATGCACAAAAGTGGATTCGATGGAAAAGGGATCAATATGTTTTGAGTTTCATATGGGAGTTTGCTTTTGTGTTGTTTTTCCCCCCAATTTCTCGTGGCATTTGACATTTGAGAACACTTTCTTTTTGCCATTTCTTTTGATGTTTGACACTTCAATACTTGACAACTTTCAACTTTTCGCATTTTCTTTTGAACATTTTCAAAGCTAGCCCATTTGTAGTGAGGGTGCTTATATTTGTAGCATAGGAGTTTTTATTTTTGTTACTCCTCTTTTCTTTTGATGCAATTGTAAACTTTTTTACTTTTCATTTCAATTTTCGAACTCAAATTTTGAATAATTTTTGTGCCCATTCCCTTTTGATGATAAAATGTGGTAGAATATGGATGATGGTTGCATGGTAGGGTCACCTTGGAATAAACGGTAGCCAAGGAGTTATCACCATAAGGTACTCTTGACTAGGCCTTAATCCATGGGTCAAAGGATACTAGCATGACACATCCTAGGGTGTTTTACAAGTATTCTAATGAGCAAAGTCTTAAGAAGAAAAAGTATCTACAAGGGCCTTATATACACTTGTCAAGCTTCCTAAATAGATGTTTTCACAAAATTTTCTAACCATGCAACTATATGTCATGATGCAACTAACATTTATACAACTCTAATGCATATGCTTCTATCAACTAGTATGACATGTAATCTAAATGCAACTCCTAACAATACATAGATACACAAACCGCAACAACAAAATACACCACATCCTCCTTAACATGTAAGCCCATCCTCCTCATATGAATAATGAAAAAAAAATGGAAGGAAAATAGGCATTAGAACGATCATACCAAGCGATCTTCATTTTCCCTTGCTAATGCCTCAAATGTAGTGTTGTATCTATGTGAGAAGAGAACAAAAAACACAAGTATATACAATTCTACACTACTAAATTAAAGAACATGTTTTTGAGTTTTTCGAAAAAATTTCAGTTTTTATGTATTTTGGAATATAAATTCTCATCCTCCACTTTATTTTGGACATTGTCCTCAATGTACATGTAGGAGTAGGAATAAAAAAACAAAGTACATGTTTTTGGATTTTTGATTTTATGGGAATGAAGTACAAATGCAATGATATGATATGAATGCATGCATGCTCTAACTAAATGCAATTCTATATGACATATGTGACAAATTAATGCAATCTAAACTATATTATATGATGCATGATTTCTAGTAAACTATGGTCACCTATGATCAAACCTCCCCAAACCGATTTAAACACTATTTCTAGTGTAGAAATGAATAGGTTTGGTCATTAGTGATTATGCATGAATTCTAGTCTATATGCAACTAACTATATGAATCATGTGAGATATATTACAATGTAAACTATACTATATGAACTAACTAATGTGAATGATATAATACAAATGCAAGATAATTAAAAATGCAATGCAACTATACATGAGAGAAAGGAAAAGAAAGAGTATCATACAATTGGAGGTGGTGTGGTAGACACCTCTCGCCATCTCACTCGTCATCATCATCATCATCGCGGTATTATTGAACCATATAGATATATATGTTTATGTTTTGATGATGTCAAGAGTGCTTTATATTTTATATACTCGTTGCGCGTAATTGTTTGTTTAGTCTTTTAGATTGGACTTACTAATCGCAAGCATTAATGAATTGTGATTGAAGTATACAAGAACATACTGTGATCAAGCCCTCAATTATGGATCAAGATATTACAAGATAGTGAAAGAGTTATTCAAGCGTCATGAGAAGATAAAGCTCATCTAAAGATTGATCAAGCTTGAATAATGAAGTAGCCTATACTCGAAGATCTCCCTGAAGATTAGAATAGTATAGGTGATTATCTCGTAATGATAACCAAGAATGAGTTTCTTGAATTGGTAAAGTTATAGCTTTGCAGCTATAACATTACTAGTAAAAGAGCTCAATGTTATAGCTCTCCTACTATAACATTGAGATGCTGAGTTTATTATACACGACTTATAATGTTTCAAAATTGTTTTGAAAATTGTTTAAAGTTTATTTTAAATGTTTTGATAAAAGTATTTATGTAATAAAGCCCGGTTTAGTGCAGAGTTCGGTTTTATGTTGAACGTTGACTAGTAGTTAATTTGGACCAACTTATGAGTTGGACCATGCTACTAATTAGGGTTTCAACATAGCCTCTCTTAAAACCTAAATTCTAACCCATATATTAAGCTAGGGTTTGCACGAGTCACGAGGCATATGAGCCGTGACATCACGTGTAGATTAGGGTATATCTTGTAAAGATTTTATTCTCTAAAGAATATCTTTACTTATCTTATATATCTTACTTAATATATTTGTTTATGATAAAAGATATTCTTGTTATAAGAAATCTTATCATATCTTAGAATTTATGGTAAAGATAATATTTGAATAGATTATATTCTATCTTTTGGAATATTCTTTATTATCTTTTAGGCTTTTAGGAAATAAATAATAGAAGATATGATTTGTTAACATATCCTCTTTATTCGGCCATTAGGATTTCTAGAAACCAAGTTGCCTTATTCTTTCTTTCCTATAAATACTTTGCTCTTTACAACATTTAAAGGTGAGACCTTAAGCATAAAAATTGATCTTATTTTTTACAAAGCAAATCGTGTTTTTCAAAGCAGAAAACCGTTTTGTTATTTTTGAAAGGTCGTGTATTTTAAACTCGTATACTTGTTCTTATTGTTATCGTTATAAGATAATAGTGCTTAGTTGATTTCTTTCTCGTTCATTAACGTGAACTATTAGAAGAATCATTAGTGCTTTCTTATTAGCGTAAGTTAGTCACTCGAGTATTTAACGGTACTCATTGAGTTACAGCTAGAGTTAGTTGTACGCATTGGGTTAGTAAATTTGTAATCCGTAGAAAGGTACTAAATTTATTAATCGAGAATAGTGGACGTAGGTTTCGACTTGTGAAACTGAACCACTTCAAAAAATGTGTGTCTCCTCTCTTTCGTTCGTTTGTTTATTTCGTTTTACATTCATTAGTTGATTAGTTAAAGTTTAATCAATAAACTTTAAATAATCAATTACATACGCACAATCGAAAAAGCTTTTAAAAGTTTTAAATCCTCAATTCACCCCCCCCCCCCCCCAGCCCTCTCTTGAATATTTTGGATCAATAGACTCTTCAATTGGTATCAGAGCCTCGTGCTCTTGATTGCCTAACCGCAAAGAGGCAGATCTATCTTGTTTTTCATTTATCTTATTGTTTTATATTCCGCTGTCTATCACGTGAAAAATGGATTCCAAATATCTCAAGTGTCCCGTCTTTGATGGGAAAAATTATGGATTATGGAATAACATGATGACTCACTATGTGAAAGGTCACGATTGGGAGTGCTGGAGGATTATCCAAAACGGACCGCACAAAATTCTTGTAGCATCCGAGGAAGGCACTACCTACGAAAAAAAGAAGAGGACTATGTCGAGGCCGATTACAAGAAGGCCGAAAAAAACTCCAAAGCAATAAGTCTCCTACAAAACGGAATGACTTCTACGGAGTTTGATCGGTTTTCTTCATGCTCTACGGCCAAGGAGATATGGGATGGGCTTGAATTAGCTTATGAGGGTACTTCCATTGTTAGGAAGCACCGAATAAATTTGCATATGCAAAAATATGAGCTATTCATTATGGAACCTAATGAGTTCTTAGATAGTATGTCCGCAAGGTTTTCAAGCATTATAAACGAATTAAAAAAACGTAGGTAGGAAATTTAGTACTGAAGACATTGCTAGAAAGGTTCTTAGGAGCCGTACTAAGAAGTGGCGTGCTAAAGTCACTGCAATGGAGGAATCACGAGATCTTGAAAACCTATCCTACCAAGAACTCATCGATGCTCTCATGGCCCATGAAATTACTCTTAACAAAGATGACGCTGAACCAAGCCGAAATAAGAGTATGGCCTTAAAGAGCGAAGAAGTTGACTCTGAACTAGAGGATGAAACTGTTCTGTTTGCACGCCGTTTCAAAAATAAGATCTTTCGAAACAAACAAACAAAATCATCCTATAACAACAACAATAAATCGTCCAACAAAAAGGTCACAGAATCAAAGTCATCTTTCGCCAACAGGGGTTGCTTTAAGTGTGGAGAATCTGATCACATGATCAAGGATTGTCCAACATGGGAGAAGCTCAAGGACAAGACAAAACGCGAGAAGACAAAAAGAGAATTCAAACAAGTAATGATGGCTTCGTGTTGGGGAGACCTTTACTCAGAAGATGACGAGGGATCTGAAGACGACGAAGTAGCCAACCTTTGTCTCAGCAGTGTTAGTCTTGACCTAATCTCCTACAGCGACGATGAAAGCACAAACTCTCATTCAAACTATTGCTTTCTCGGAGAATCAGACGAAGATGACGATGAAGAGGTAAGTTATCTTGAGCTTAAAAAACGCGTTAAGAAATTATCTAAAAGTGCTTTAATTGAATTCTTTGAACAATCTCTCGATAAGTGTCACGAACAGGACTTAGAGCTAAAAGATCTAAAGGAACAGATTCTCAAAATTGCAGAAGAGAATTATACTCTGAAGGCTAAGGCTAAGAAGTTAAAGTCTAAAGTTACAGCTGAGAAAGCAACAACGTTAGACTCTACTATGGCTGAAAAGAATGAATTAGAGTCCAAAGTTATAGCTAATGAAGCTATAACTTCCGACCTAAAGCTTAACATCAAGCACCTTCAAGCCAAAGTTATAGCTAATGAAGCTATAACTTTAGAACTTAGAAAAGCCAAAGAACTTTTGGAAACTAGGATCACATCTGATGATGCAGTGATCTTAGACCAAAAGAAAGAGATAGATTCCCTCTCAAAGCAATTAAAGGAATCTAAGACCGACATGATCAATGTTAAGAAACAACATTCCGATGTTGTATTTATTCTTAACAAACGGTTCCAAGACTTTCTTGATAACTTTAAGAAGGATAATGAGGTAGATCACACGAAATGTCAAGAAGAGATTAAAACCCTAAAGGATCTACTTCTACATGCTAGGAAGGTCCGTGATAAGTGGGAGGGTAGCACAAAAGTCCTAAACTTCCTAACCGAACAATCTGACAATAATATGAAGATGGGGTTAGGACATGAGTGCTACAGCCGTAGAGATCACGCTAAATGCAAATCAACACCTTCGGATGTTGATTTCAGAAAAAGAAAGTACGCTGATCTTCCTGAATATCTGATTTGCAATTACTGTGGTCATACGGGTCACATCCAAATCAATTGTGTCAAAAAGGCTCATGATATACGAAAAAATGTCGACCATGCTAAAACTATTGACACAGTTGTCGAGGATGATGAAACCCCCATTAATGAACCTAACGAAGAAAGGAACAATAAATTTCGTTGGTTCTATGACATGGCCTTTGACTACACCAAGAAACCTAGCACTTCACAAAATCCCTGTCGACCTAACCCTAGTAAGCCTATTCACAAGGGAAATAGTCATGAAAGACCTAGAGAAATTCCTAGACCGAGAGAAAACCCTAACCCTAGAACTCCTCCTAAGCAAAATAACCCAAGGATTATAAAAACGGTTATTAGACAAATTTGGGTTCGAAAAGATTTAGTATATAGAGTAACTAATCATAAGGGACCCAACTTAGCTTGGGTACCTAAAAACTGTATCTAATCCTTTCTGCAGGAAGTAGTGAAAGAAAACAATCAATGGTATCTTGATAGTGGATGTTCAAGACACATGACTGGAGATAAGAATCTATTTCTTTCACTCAAGCCTTTCAATGGAGGAAAAGTGACGTTCGGGGACAACAAAAAAGGGAAAAGTAATCGGTGTTGGCAAAATCGGAATTTCTAAGTCCCACGCGATCAGTGACGTTTATCTTGTGGATGGACTAAAACATAACTTGCTAAGGATATCTCAACTATGCAACAAAGGTAACAAAGTAGTTTTTCATACTGTTAGTTATCGCATTATTATTGAAGGAACTAGCAATGTTATTCTAGAAGGCCACAGGAAAAGAAATGTCTATATGGTAGATTTAAATGTTGTGCCTACTAACTCTTTTTCATGCATGAAAGTTACTCTTGATGATCCTTGTTTATGGCATAAACGGTTTGGTCACATTAGCTCACTAACCTTGAACAAGATCAAGAAGTGGGACTTGGTTGAAGGGTTACCTAAGATTAAGTTCGACCAAGAAAAGATGTGTGACACATGTGCAAGGTGCAAACAGGTCAGATCATCGTTCAAACCGAAAAGAGTAGTAAGCACAAATCAAACGTTGGAATTAGTACACATGGATTTATGTGGACCAATGAAGGTAAGGAGTAGAGGAGGACCCAGGTACGTCTTTGTTCTTGTAAACGATTACTCAAGGTATGTATGGCCTATCTTTCTTCATTCAAAAGACGAAACGTTTGATGAATTTGATTGTCTTATGAAACGTGTTCAAAACAAATATAAGACTAATCTTGTATCTATTCGTACGGATCACGGCACCGAGTTTGACAATCAAGCCTTCATAGAATATTGTAGAGCTAATGGTGTAGGACATAACTTTTCTGCACCAAGAACTCCTCAACAAAACGGTGTCGTTGAACGTATGAATAGAACTTTGGAAGATATGGCACGTACAATGCTTTTGTATAGTGTTTTACCTCGTAACTTTTGGGCTGAAGCCATTAGCACTTCTTGCTATATCCATAATCGTGCTATGATTCGACCTATTCTTCATAAAACTCCCTATGAACTTCTTAGAGGTCGAAAACCTAATATCTCCCATCTTCGTTGCTTTGGGAGTAAATGCTTTGTTCATAATAACGGTAAAAACCGTTTAAGTAAATTCGACCCTAGGAGTGATGAGGCGATTTTCGTAGGATACTCAGATCATAGTAAGGCTTACAAAGTCTTCAATAAGAGAACTCTTTGTATTGAAGAAAGTGTCCATGTCATTTTTGATGAGGATAACGTGTTTGATAAGCCTGTACAGGATGAGGAAGAAGACTTGGATGAACCCGATTTCCGTCTCTCAAGAGACGATCCACCGGAACTAGAATTGGAGGATAATGAGATTGAAGGAACGAATGATGAACTTGATCTTCCTCAAAAGATAAAAAGGAGAAAACCAAAGTTATAGTTGATGATACTATAACATTGACTCAAAATAAGGATTCCCAAACCAATGTTATAGATGATGTTACTATAACATTGAATCCAAATCAAGGTGTAGAGTCCGAGGTTATAATCGGTTCTAATACAACACCCGGATTGGATTCAGGGGGAACTTCCTCCAATTCCGAGCCAAATGAAGTTGGGCCAAGCTCAAATAACGACGATGAACCAAGTACTTCAACAAAGTGGAAATACAAGAGCTCACGCCCCATGGACAATATTCTAGGGAATATTAAGAAGGGTGTTCAAACTAGACGTTCCTTGAATAACTTCTGCTCTTTCTACTCTTTTCTATCCGAGATCGAACCAACGAATATAAGTGAAGCTCTTGCTGAATCAGATTGGATTATCGCTATGCAAGAAGAGCTACAACAGTTCGAAAGAAACAAGGTTTGGCATTTAGTTCCTAGACCAAAGGATCGTTCGGACATTGGAACAAGGTGGGTCTTTAGGAACAAACTAGATGATGTCGGAGTCATTATCAGAAACAAAGCAAGATTGGTGGTCCAAGGTTATAATCAACAAGAAGGAATAGATTATGACAAGACTTTCGCACCTGTTGCTCGTCTTGAAGCTATTAGACTTCTGATAGCATTCGCAGCACACACGGGAATGAAGCTCTTCCAGATGGACGTCAAGACAGCATTCTTAAATGGATATTTACAAGAAGAAGTCTTCGTTGAACAACCCCCTGGATTTAAGAATAGCAAATTTGAAGATCACGTCTTCAAGTTGGATAAAGCCCTATATGGATTGAAACAAGCACCTAGGGCGTGGTACGACAGATTATCTAAGTTTCTACTTGACAGTGGATTCAGTAGAGGATCCGTTGATAAAACCCTATTTCTAAAATCTGAGGGTTCTGACCTTTTGGTTGTTCAAATCTACGTCGATGACATTATCTTTGGATCGACCAACCAAAGCCTATGCAAGTATTTTTCTGAGTTAATGACCTCCGAGTTCGAGATGAGTATGATGGGAGAATTGAAATTCTTCCTAGGTCTGCAAATACAACAAACTGATGAAGGCATCAAAATCCATCAACAGAAATATATTAAGGAGTTGATCCGGAAGTTTGGAATGGAAAACTCTCATGCTATGCATACACCTATGGTTGCAGATAAGAAATTAACATTAGATGAAGACGGTAAATCAGTTGATGAAACTACTTACCGTGGAATGATTGGGTCACTGTTATATTTGACCGCAAGTAGACCCGATATTATGTTTAGCGTGTGCGTTTGTGCGAGATATCAATCATCTCCCAAAGAATCGCATATGACGACCGTCAAACGAATTTTACGATATTTAATTGGAACGGCCAAGCTGTATTTATGGTATCCGATGGAGTGTAACTTCAATCTAGTCGGTTATTCCGATGCCGACTACGCAGGATGTTCTCTAAACAGAAAAAGCACGTCGGGTGTCGCCACATTTGTCGGACCGTTTATTATTACGTGGGGTTCGAAGAAATAAAATTCGGTTGCTCTCTCAACTGCTGAAGCCGAATATATTGCTGCAGGACTGGTATGTACTCAATTATTATGGCTTAAGCAACAATTATGTGATTATGGTGTTGACGTAGGATGTATTCCTATTTTATGTGATAATACTAGTGCAATAATAATTTCTAAAAATCCCGCACAACATTCACGTACTAAACACATTGAAATAAGACACCATTTTATTCGAGACCATGTTGAGAAGGAGAATATAAAACTTGAATTTTGTAGTACGGAAAAACAATGGGCAGACATTTTGACAAAATCATTAGCTAGAGAACGTTTTGAGACTTTACGGTTGAAAATTGGTTTAATCGGTGGCACCTAAACTATCATAATTATTTCCTCACCGTATGACTGACTAGTTAAGATGAGATTGTATGTCTGTGTCCGTATTTTCCGCTGCAAGTACATTCTTATATAGTATTTTATTATTTTATGAGAATATTCCGTTTGCTAGTCTGTTATATTTTGTGTTGTATACAAACCATAACTCTTGTTCATCACATATACATTCTAAGGTTTAGAGCTTCATAAACCAATGACATTCATGATTGGTTTCATTTAGGATGTGAGTAGTACTCCTTACATGGCATGTAACATCAAATTGCATAAGCATGAAATTTGTCTCTTATTACCTGTATACACTCGGTTTGTGGTGGTGACACATGTGGAGAGTCGACCCTTCCTTTATGTTTTATCTATTAACCTCACATTAGCCAAATTTGTCCCGTTTTGACCTATTTATTCTACTACATTCCATATGGCCTACCCTTGTCTAGCTAGTCTTGTTGGTAAGTTTGGAAGTTTTGTTGTGGTCAATTTTGTTGCTTTTGTGATGGATATTGGAAGGAAGAAGAAAAAGATGGAATAAAACAAAAAAAAATGAAAAAATAAAAAAAAATGAGAGAAAAATGATACTATAAAAGATGGAAAGGCAAAAATCTCTTATTACTCCTATTCTTATTTATTTCCATATTACTTGAGGAGAAGTTCCTGTTGATGTAAGTGAGTTTGTGCCATACTTGGCATGGTGCATCATCTGTTATGTTTGGGTTGAAAGTGGAATATGGTTACTTTTGGTTGTGAGCGGTTCTAGCTTGGCTTTTACCTCCACATATCCAAATTATTTTGCCCCTTCTTACCCAATTACCTCACCTCACATTCATATGTAAGTCATCGGCATGTGTTTTGGACCTCAATTGGTTGGAGTGTATATGTACGGTAGCTAGAGATGTCTATCATGTTAGATTGCATGCATGCTTTTGTAGGTCGTAGTTAGGAGAGTGACTATTTTCTTTCTCTCTTACAAAATCTTATCTTGGTTTGTATTACACACTTGATATTTTCAGCTTGCTTATGTTGAAATCGTTCTTATGCTATAATATTGTAGGAAATTTCGGTATACTTCCATTAACTTTATAAGGATTATAACGAAATTATAAATATGAAAACTAGTCATAAATGAAATTTGCAAAAACAAAATAGAGAGATAATGAAATCAACCTTCGGTCCTAGCAAAATCGGCCTAAGAACAATATCGCAATGATATTCGCCTATCAGTTGCACCAAGATGATATGAGAAATGCCCTTTTGTTCTTGCTAGAATCGATCCCCAAATTCACTAATTAATTAGGGTTTTGTGTAATTTTGATGAGAGAATTTTTAGGTCAAAAATTAGGGTAAAAAGGATGAGTGAAATGATCTCCCTCTCCCTATTATAACCGAAATAGGGAGAGGATTAAGGGAAGATATTTCTTCCTATTTTCGGTTTTGACCAACCGAAAAATAAGAGGAATTATTCTCTTATTTTCGGTTTTTCAACCTACCAAAATAAGATGATTAAATCTTCTTATTTTGGTAGTTTACAAAATGTATATAAAGTGTATAATTTATAAATTGTCATTTAATTTATTCCGTATTAATCAGTCTACACACAACAGCTTGCAGTCGAGTTATTAAAACCGGTCGGTAATAATTTATTATGACAATATTGTATAATATATAATTTAACTATAAATATCGCATATTTATAATTAGCTAATTAAATATAACCAATTACATTTAATTACGAATTAACATCTTAATTCGTTCAAGCTAACATTATATACATTAATTAAATATAACATATTATATTCAATTTACGAATTGACAGTTAATTCGTCTCAGCTAATCTCATCAACACATTGACTAACTGTTTAGTCAAATACATGAACTAACCTTTTAGTCATATAAGGCATCAATGTGATTACATTTCCATAATCACATCTCTCAAACACATCCTTTAAGTGTGACTTTTAGGGACCAGTTGATCACCGGCATCAGTATGATAATAACGTCAAACTTTCTAGCAAGCCAACCGTTATTAGGTAATCGTTAATTAACTGATAAAATACAAAGTATACCCTTGTGAACCTGTAAGAGATTTACAAATGTTATCACACTAATTGTGGAGGACACAAGCTCCAACAAACTCCCGCTTGTCCTCACAAGTGTATGTGCGATAACCGATTCTCATATCCTAAAATTTCTCCCACTCAATGCAAAAAATTTTGCAAAATCCGTATTCACAAAGGTCGTATTTTACAAGTGATCAATATCAAGAGTGGTTTCCCCGACTAGAGAGTAACTTAACTGATAAAGGAATCATCATTCGAGCATGGCCATGCATTTCAGTTACAACTCCTCGATTGGCCCCGAGAAATAACTAAACTCGATAAAGGTTGGATATTTTCTTCAACTCGAATCCCTGAGATATAAGCACGAAGATGAAATGACCAAAAACAATCTGCTTAGCCTCTTGTTACGGCAGACCATGAGAAAGAAACCCAAGTCACCCAAAAACTGCCTTAATCTCAAGAGACAGTCGATAGTCAAAAGAATCGACTCTAGGAACACAATGGACGTCCAATCCACGACCTGGCACCGAATGTTTTTAAACATTTAGGACTCCATTACGTTGTCACAATTTATTGTCCTACGAGGTATCGTTATAATCTCGCATCTGTGATCGATCAGTCAACCGTTTGACTTATGGCTTGTTGAACCCACCATCAATCGACTACACAATATAATAGCCAGAGTTATCAGCTCATATAGGCGATTATGGACCAAAACAAATATAATGTAATTCAGTTCACTTTGTGGCGTTCAATGTTGTCAGTACAATCCACATGAAAAACAAAATATGAAATAAAACGATGAAGTTATATATAGCATATGAAAAAGATAATGTATCGAATTCATAATCAACTACTACAACTCAGGAACACGTTTAATTCCCATGGAAATAACGTGCCCTACATGCTTATCATAATTCAACGGTTTAGTAAGAGGGTCCGCGATGTTGTCATCCGAAGCTATCTTGTCAATCACTATCTCCTCTTGCTCCACATAATCACGAATTAGGTGAGCCTTCCGATGTACATGTCTAGACTTGTTGATAGACTTAGGCTCCTTAGCCTGGAAGATGGCACCTCTATTGTCACAATAGATGGTGATCGGGTCATTCGAACTAGGAACTGTGGATAGTCCTTGTAAGAATTGACGCATCCATATAGCTTCATTTGCCGCTTTTTTCAAGCGGCATAGTACTCTGATTCAGTAGTAGAATATGCTACAACATCCTGTTTGGAACTTTCCAGCTGACCGCAGCACCATTAAGAGTGAAGACGAACCCGGATTGAGATTTTGAATCATCTCGATCCGTTTGGAAGCTAGCATCTGCGTAACCGATTGCGCATAGCTTAGTATCTCCTCCATAAGTTAATACCCAATCCTTAGTCCTCCGTAGGTACTTGAGGATGTTTTTAACAGCCATCCAGTGTGTTTCGCCTGGATTGCGTGTAACACCCCCTCATACCAAGGTGCCTTACCAGGACCACCCTACCATGAAAGTGTGTTACCATCTCGGTTGCCCGAGGTTAGTACATATCAAAAGCGTCTGAACTGAGCACATTTATTAAAGTATTGTAAAGTGTAAATTTTACAACATCCAAATCCAAATACTGGTTTAACAAAATACAACTCCAAAGTCTAACAATAAAAGAAATCCAACTAAGACTCAGACGGTGATGCTATGACTGGTGATGGCAATACTCCCAAGACAGCCCTCAAGCTCACACTAGCAATACCTGTCAAGCCTGCTCACCATCCCCGAATGGATCACCGCAGATTCCACAAACAACAACGGGGTCAGTATTACTCAAATATTAAGACAAACAAACGAAGTAATCATCTGATCATCACCAATTCCCAATCATCCAATCTCACACAGTAACCGACTACACACCAAAGTGTGTAGGCCTGCCAGATTACCTATCGCAATAGGTAATCCTCGCCGCCAGTGGGTGACCGCAGCCGATCCCACCTAGTCCAGCTCCTCAACAAGCGACAACAATCCATGTCCCTTAATGTGCACATCCCCTCCCGTGGCGGGTTCCACGGAGGGCGAACTAGGGTGTGAAGCCACTCCCGCAAGTGACTCCACCACAATCACAATCACAATCACATGACATCACAGCCATCTCAATCCCCTCACACCAACATCGTCACAACAATCTCCATACTCCGATGATCAACAGATAACAATAATCACAACAAACATGTCTTACAAAGAACGAAGAACCGAGTAGGAAACCCTACCTTAGCAATCAACAGTGGAATGAACTCGAACAATCAGAAAGGCTCCTCTACGAAGTCTTCTCCTATACCATAATCATATAACACAATTACACATTGCACAACCCCCATATTCCCAATTCCGTAAATGTACAGTAACCCCAACGTATACGAATAACATATAATTAGAACTTAACAACAGTAGGATGAGGAATTATACGCAAGAACTCCGAAGATCTCATACACAACAAAGCTATGGAATAATTAGGGAGAGATTAGGGTTAACGTAGAAATGATGAAGTTGAAAATGATGTTTTTGAAAACTGACGCGGGATATAAAATAATCTTAAACACTCCCTAATCAAACCGTCAAAATAATACTCGCCAGACCGAATACTCGGTCGAGTAAAATTATACTCGGCCGAGAATCCGCTACTCGGTCGAGTATTCACTATACTCGGCCGAGTATTCATCGGCAGAACCAAAATAACCCACAACAACAACACTACTCGGACGAGTAGGCTCTACTCGGTCGAGTAGTCACCAAAGAAAACCCGTAGTATTACAGTCTTCCCCCCTTAAAAAGAACTTCGTCCCGAAGTTCACACTCTACTCTACAACAAGGCACAACACAACGCCACAAGACTATACTAACCACATATAACAACACCAAAGAACTACACAAGTCACCACAAAATCACTACCCCGACTCAATGCAAAACAACAAAACAAGACAAAACATGACCGCGACCATCTCCTACCCCCCTAAAAAGACAACGGTTACGTCCCCGTAACCAAACATACCTGATCAAAAAGGTTAGGAAAACGTTCTCACATAGCTTCCTCGGGTTCCCATGTGGCTTCCTCCACATTATGATTAGACCAAAGGACCTTGATTAAGACCGTCTCACCATTCCGGGTCTTACGAACCTTCACTACAAGAAATCCTGTTTCGGGCGACTACGTTTGGCGACTGAAATCAGTCGCTAAAAGGAAAATGGCGACTGAAATTGGTCGCCAGAGCACAGTAGCAACACTTAGTCGCCAATTGGAAATCGGGCGACTGAAGTCAGTCGCTAAAATTGGCGACTGACAAAGTAGTCGCCAAATAGCCAAATTGGCGACTGAAAGTAGTCGCCAAATTGGCGATTGAAAGGTGAAGTAGTCGCCAAATTGGCGACTGAAATCAGTCGCCATTTTTGATTTTCAGTCGCCAATTTGGCGACTACTTTTCCTTCAGTCGCCAACTTGGCGACTACTTTCAGTCGCCCAGTAGTCGCCTTTGGCACTGGCATATCAGGAGGTTTTGTTTTGGGTACTCTTTTTGGCGACTGAAAGTAGTCGCCAAAATTACATTTCAGTCGCCAATTCCATGTAATTTTGGTATGAAAATTCGGTTTTTCATACTACCCTATCCTTTTCATTGCTCGTACCTGCATTTCTATTACTACAGCACCAACTTGAGCAAACCAAACTCACAACACAACACAAATGGAACACCAATAACCAAATCTCATATATAAAATGAGAATAAACCAAGTTAACAAGTTACCAACAAATCCTCAACAAACCAAATCCGTCACAAGTCTAACTAACACTACCCACTACCATGTTCTTAAGTTTTGGGAAAGGGGCACATAAGTCAAGCAATAGGAAAAAAAGCACCCGCGCCAAATCCACCTCCTCCGGATGGATCATTAGGATCTTGCCAATGGGGACGGGGACCGGAGTTGCACGAACTGAAGAAGGCTTGCATTTGATCGAACTTTTCTTTCATTTCCCGCATTTGTTGATCCCTTTGGGCATCCCTTTCGGCATTTTGGCGCCTTTCTTCATCAAGTTGTGATTGTAAGACACTTACAATTCCCGGCTCATAACTTTGTTTGGACTTTGAATAAGTCCTTGCTTTTGGCGCCTTGAAGAAAACTCCATGAGCTTATCCGGTTCCATACACCGAGCCCTTTTTGTACCCTTTAACCAAGTCAAACCAAATATCATTATCGGACCTATCGGGGGTGTTCTCTTTTTCACGCAAATAAGCATCCTACAAGTGAAACCAAATATCATTAAAGGTTATTTTTTCATGAAAAATTTACCTATAATATATAATGTTATCAAAGGAAATTGACTAATTAAACGAAACATACATGTAGTTCCTTATCTTTCGCCTTAGTCCAATGCCTAATACCCTTATCATCAACCTTGCTATGCGTGTCTGCAAAGAGCTCGGGAGCCGTCATCTCTACCTTACCTTTTCTCTTCCCCTTCTAAAAACAAACAAAGCATAAATTCATGGTTTTCACGGTTAATTTTTTTTTAATAATAATCTAAGGTGTTGTTATGTATACTTACTCCCAAAACACGATCCAAGAAAGAACGAGATCCCCCGTAGTGAGTAGCCTCAACAATGCCTTCTTTCTTTCCTCCTCTTTTGTTGAGTGAACCTCGCTCCGACTTTATCTTAAATTAAGGGTATCACGTTTCTTCATTAGACCTTCATATGCGTCACCTAAAATTCAAAATAGTGTTAGAAAAAATAAAATGGTTACGTAAATTTATTATAACTAAATACAAGTAATCAAACTAATAAAATAATACACACCTTTCAAATGCTCGGGCTCCTTTTTCCTCTTCACGGTCTTATAGATGACATCTCTGTATCTTTTAGTACAAATATGATTGTACCTTTCACGGACAATATACTCCAATCCCAAGCCAATCAAAGGATTTCTATAAAAGTTTTTATTAGTATAAATTACTAATTGAAATTTAGATATAAATTAACAAATTAATTATATACAAAAATATACCCGAAAGATGTTGAACCATTCTTCTTTTTGTTGGGGCGTAGCGTCAGTCCAACAAGTAGGAACATCCTGTCTGTCATCTTTCTTTTCGTACTTGCCGAACAACCACTAACAACCGTTCTGCAGTTAAACCTGAAATACAATATGTTAAATACAAGTACGAGTTTTATATTAAACAAAGAATGAATATTGTAACTTTAATGGAGTATATGAAATGAACATATGAGTAACATATATCTTACCAAAGACCAGCCGGATCAAGTATCATCTTCCCATCATTAGTCCACTGAATCTCGGGACCGTGATCTGATGAGTCATCATTGGTCGAATCCTCGACCGACGCCTGCTCAATCTCCGTCTCCTCTTCCTCTAAAGAAGATGTACTACGACGCTGACCACCCCCGCCTCGCTGTCTACCTCGTCCTGCGCGACCTCCTGCCATCTACAATTGCAAAAAAAAAAATATTAAACAATGTTGTTAGTAAAATAAAAACATAATTGCAATAAAATATAAAATAAAATTAAACAATGTTGTTAGTAAATTTACCAAAATAACTAACACTAATCCTCATCATCTTCTTCATCAGTTTCATCCCCATCCTCATCCTCATTTTCATCCTCCTCCTCATCATCATCATCATCAACTTCTTCATCATCATCATCATTATCATTATCTATTTCCTCTTCCCACTCCTCCAACTCTATATCTTCTCCATTCTCTTCCTCCTCTTCCTCATCTTCAAACTCTTCACCCTCTTCATTCCCATTTCTAGAATCGATTTCTTCAATTGGAGACAAAATGGTGCTACTTGATACTACTTCTTCTTGGAAAAAAAGAGGTATCTATTTTTGATCTTGCCTTTGTCTTAAAGCGCCCACCATTGCTTTTGATTTCTATCATTCCTCGTGCATGGATAAGAAGAGAAATACACTTGATGAGCTTGATGTGCGAGTATAAAAGGGTCATACTTAGAATATGTTCTAGTATGATTCACTTCTACGAGTTTGTAACGTTCATGTACTCTTGTTCCGGCTATAGAATTGTCCTTCCATTCAACCTTGAATAAGACAGTCTTATAAGCACGCTCACGCCCATTATAGCACATCTCAAATATTTCCTCTACTATACCATAATAGTCATTGTCATCAAGAGAAGAAATAGTGACACCATAATTGCATCTAGCCTTATTTTTACCATAGTTGAATGTATGAAAATTGAATCCATTAACTAGGTATCGATTCCAAGTTCTAACCATTCGTGAAGGACCAGAGGCTAAACTCCTTATCAAATCATCTTCGATATTCAACTCAATAACATGCTTCTTAAACCATGATGGAAATTGCTCCTCGTGTTTATTCCAAACATCGTCCCTCCTCACATTAGGATGCTCTTTCATGAAATCAATCACAAACTGCATTTTATATGGTTCTAAGATTTCACAATTAGATAGAACGTAAAGGTGAGCACGATTATATTCTTTGTCATCCAAATATCTTGTTCCCCCAATTGTTGAGCAACCTTCATCATCATGAGTTTGAAAAAACTCGGGTAAACTTGCATCAATTTCATCCTCTTTGTCAATGTTCAAGTATTTTGCCTTGGTTTCTATATGTTTTTCAAAGTAAAGCGAGCAAAAATTTACAATCTCTTCTGTTAAATATGCATTGCATATAGAACCTTCTACCCGAGCTTTATTACCAATTTTCTTCTTCATGTGTTTAAGAAACCTATAATATAATTATAGAGCTTAATTAAAAGTTAATAAAGTTAAAAAATTAAAGTGTATAAAAGAATAATAGTTATAATGCCAATAATACTAGTTAACTTTTATTACCTTTCAAATGGATATATCCACCTATATTGGACGGGTCCTCCAACTTTGGCTTCATAAGGCAAGTGAACCGGTAGATGCTCCATGGAATTAAAAAATGTAGGAGGTAAGATCATCTCAAGTTTACACAATATTTCTGGTATTTGCTCTTCGAGACGTATCATGTCCTCAACGCATATTGAGGAGGAACATAAATCTCGAAAAAATTGACTAATCTCAACAATTGCATTCCACACGGTAGTCGGGAGAAGATGTTTCAAAGCAACGGGTAATAATCGTTCCATGAAGACATGACAATCATGGCTTTTCAAGCCTTGCAACTTTAGCTTCTTCATATCAACACATCGTTTAAAATCCGATGCATATCCATCTGAAAACTTCAACTTTCGTAACCACTCACACAATACCTTCCTTTGAGATTTGTCAAGAGTAAAAATGGATTTTGGCTTTGACCCGTCTTTCCGAATGTGCAATTTGGGACGGTCACAAAATTTATTTATATCTTTTCTTGCAGCAATAGTATCACATGACTTTCCTTCTACATCCATAATCGTATGAATCAGTAGCTCAAAAAAAAATTTCTCTATGTGCATTACATCCAAGTTGTGCCTAATTAACATTGTTTTCCAATACGGAAGGTCCCAAAAAATGCTTCTTTTAAACCAACCATTTTTTTTTCAACTCTTTAAACTCTTCTTCTGTACCATCAACAGTAGTTGGAAAATCACATATCAACTCCCATACACCTCATCCCCCGGAAGTCGATCCGGAGCATCGTCACGCACCTCTTTACCTTTTAAGAAAGCTTTCTTGTTCCTCCTATGTCCATGTCTTTCCGATAAGAAGTGTCTATGACAATCAAACCAACTTATTTTATTGTAATTAAGGAGATAAAATGCTTTACTCTCTTCCATGCAACAAGGACATGCCTTTTGCCCAGCAGTAGACCAACCCGATAACATTCCATAAGCGGGAAAATCATTTATTGTCCATAAAAGTGAAGCTCTTAGTTGAAAATTTTGCTTTTTGGACACATCATATGTTTCCACACCAACTTCCCACAAATGTTTCAACTCTTCCACCAATGGTTGTAAATAAACATCTAAATTACTTTTTGGATTTTTTGGACCGGGAATAATAAGTGACAGGAAGATAAATTGCTTTTTCAAGCACAACCAAGGTGGTAAGTTGTATGGAGTGACCATTACAGGCCAACATGAATAAGGCTTACCAAAGCGATCGAATGGAAAAACCCATCTGTACACAAGCCAAGTCGTACATTGCGGGGTTCATCGGCAAAATCAGGATAGATCATATCAAAACGCTTCCATTCCTCCCCATCACTCGGATGACACATCTTTCCCGGAGTACGAGGATTTTCCTTGTGCCATCTCATTTGTTCGGCAATATTTTTGGTTGCATACATTCTTTGAAGTCTTGGAGCGATTGGAAAGTAAATTAATGGCGGGTTTATTGATATTGGTTTCTTACTCTTTCCACCTCTCTTACAACCCTTGTTGCCTTTTTTTCCCCTCAAAACAATATCTCCCTCCCTTGTCTCATATCTATCTCTTTGACATTTCTTGCACTTGTCAAGGAAAGCATCATCTTTCCAAAAGAGCATACATCCTTCGGGACATGCATCAATCTTTTGATGCGGAAGTTGAAGACCTTTAACTATTTTTTTGGTATTGTAGAAACTTCGGGTCATGACATTATTTTCGGGGAGAGCATCCTCAAGCAAAGAAGCAATGGCATCAACGGCATTAAATGGCATATTAAACTCACATTTCACCGTTACTATCCTAGAGGCGGCTTGTAACAATGACATTTTGCTCCCTTCATATAATGGTTGTTCAGAAGCTTTTAACATGTCAAAAAAAACCTTTGCTTGTGGATTTGGTGGTTCTTCTTCATTCATTGCAAGATGATCGTCATTATTAAAAACATTAGACTCAAAGGCATCAACAACCATATCTCTATATGGGTTCTCATTTTGTTGGATTTGAGGTTGTTCGGGAGAATATGCTTCCCCATGAGAAATCCAATTGTAATAGTTTGGACAAAACCAATTTGTATAAAGATGTTCTTCTACCTCTATGTCATGTAGATATTTCACGTTTTTGCATTTAGTACAAGGACATCTAAGTTTATTTTCTACCAAATCATATTCATCATTTTGTTTAGCAAATTCAATAAATCCACGAACCCCCTTTATAAATCTAGCGGTAGGACGTCTCTTCTTATCTACCCTTTCTTCGTACATCCATCCACGTTCCAATCTCTTCATTTTAATCTAAATAATATATAAACCATAATTTTAACAATAAAACATAGAACCATCTTTAACAATAATCCATACAAACTAATTAACTATACTAATTAACTAAAATTATATTAATTAACTCATATTATACTAATTTATACTAATCAACTAAAATTATACTAATTTATAGTAATTATACTAAAATTATACTAATTAAATAAAATTATACTAACTATACTAATTTATTACTACTTTTAAGAATACTCCTTATCAAACTAATTAAAATAATTTACTACCTTTAAAAAACCAAACTTTATACTAACTTACTAACATTACTAACATTATACTAATTCACTAACATTACTAACATATAATAATTTCCACCTTACTAACATTATACTAATTCACTAATCAATATAACCAATAAACAAAATCAACTACACTAACAACACTAACAAAACTAATATTAAACAAAATCAACAACACTACTATAACTACAATCATCACAAATTAATCCCAATTTCACCAAAACCTAATTAAATTACATTTAAAAACCTAATAATCAACACAAATGTTTATATAAACATATCAAATCATCTTAATACTAATTACAATAACAAAAATAATCTAAAATTAAACAAAGTAATTGAAATTTAAAACAAAAAAAGAAATTATACCTTCAAATAGCTTAGGATGAACCGAAATAAGGCACCAACTCTTCTTCCCGACGTCGAGGTGGTCGGTGTGATGGTGGTCGGAGTAGTGGTCGGAGTGGTGGTCGGCTTAGGTGGTCGGAATAGGTGTTGCGGTTGGGTCGATTTTTGTGTGTTTATGTTTTAGTAAAGTAAGAGAGAGGGGAGAAAGAGTCCCGTGTTGTTGCGTATAATAAGTGACTGGACGACTGATTGGCGACTGACAGTGGGGTAGTCGCCAAATTGGCGACTGATTTCAGTCGCCCGTTCTGAAAATCAGTCGCCAATTTCAATTATTTGGTGAAATTTGGTAGTCGCCAAATTAGCGACAGCTAGTAGTCGCCCGAATTTTTTTTTCAGTCGCCAATTTGGCGACTATTTTTTTCTATCACCATTTTCAGTCGCCCAAAACAGGATTTCTTGTAGTGCTTGCGATCAAGAATCTCCTTAGGAATCTCGGCGTAGGACAAGGATTCATCAAGCTCGATGTTCTCCATTTCAAGGATATGCGACGGATCGCTCACATACTTCCGAAGTTGAGATACATGAAAAACATTGTGCACCCTATCCAAAGCTGGTGGTAACGCTAACCTGTAAGCTACCTCGCCAACACGGTCCAAAATCTCATAAGGACCTATAAACTTTTGGCTTAGCTTACCCTTTTTCCCAAACCTCATAACACCTTGCATAGGTGACACTTTCAAAAGAACCTTGTCACCTACCGTAAACTCAATGTCCCTGCGGTGTAAGTCAGCATAGCTCTTCTGACGATCTTGAGCTGCTCTCATCTTTTGCCGAATTAACTGGACTTGCTCAACCATATCTTGAACCAGCTGTGGCCCTAAAACCACCGTCTCAGAACCATCATCCCAACAAACTGGACTTTGGCATTTCCGGCCATACAAAGCTTCAAAAGGTGTCATCCCGATGCTTGTATGGTAACTGTTATTGTATGAAAACTCGATCAGATCAAGCCTATCTTCCCAGCTGCCCCCAAACTCCATAACACATGCCTCAACATGTCCTCTAAGGTCTTGATGGTCCGTTCGCCCGACCATCGGTTGCCGGATGAAAGGTTGTACTCATCTTCAAAGTTGTACCCATCAACTCTTGCAGTTCTTGCCAAAACTTGGATATGAACCTCGCATCACGATCAGAAACGATATCTTTAGGTATACCATGTAACCGAACCACATGCCTTCTGTAACCTAATGCCAGCTGCATCTTAGACCAAGTATCTTTCATAGGAACAAAATGGGCTGACTTGGTTAACCGATCAACAATCACCCAAATCATGTTGTTACCTTGTTGTGACCTAGGCAACCCCACAATGAAGTCCATGGAGATCGACTCCCACTTCCACTCGGGTACTTCCAAAGACTGAATCTTACCTTGTGGTCTCCTTTGTTCACCCTTGACCCTTTGACAGGTCAAACATCTGGCTACAAACTCATCTACATCTCTCTTCATGTTTGGCCACCAAAAAGTCTTAAGGTCTTTATAAAGCTTGTCACCACCCGGGTGAACTGAATAGGGAGTGCAATGAGCCTCCGTCAAGATCACTCTCCGCAACTCTGCATCCTCAGGAACACATCATCTCCCATCAAAACGAACACTCCCATCTGTATGGATAGAAAACCTGGAAACCGTTCCACTCTCTACCCTTGACTTCCACTCCTGAATCTTAGGATCAAGCTCTTGCTTACTCTTGATGTTCTCATACAACTCTGGCTCGATCGTCAAATCCCCGATGGTATCCCCCTCTCAAATCATATAGATCCCCAACCTAGACATCTCATCCCTCAACTTCAGCAAGGACATAGCTGTACATAGCAAATGAACGCTCTTCCTACTCAGTGCATCTGCAACAACATTAGCCTTACCCTCGTGACAGATGATCTCCATATCATAATCTCCAATCAGCTCCATCCACCGTCTCTGTCGCATGTTAAGCTCCTTCTGAGTGTAGATATATTTTAGACTCTTATGATCAGAGAACACCTTAAAAGTTGCTCCATAAAGGTAGTGCCTCCAAATATTGAGAGGGAACACCACTGCACCCAGCTCCAGATCATGAGTAGGGTAGTTCTCCTCATATTGCTTCAGCTGCCTTGAAGCATAAGCTATGACTTTCCCTTCCTGCATCAAAACACAACCAAGACCATTCTTTGAAGCATCGGTATAGACCTCAAAGTTCTCACAACCCTCTGGCAAGGCCAGGATAGGAGCTGTGGTCAAGCGTTCCTTTAAGGTCTGAAACGCCGTCTCACAACTCTCATCCCAAACAAATCTGACTTCCTTCCTCATCAAAGATGTCATAGGCCGCGCTATGGTAGAGAAATCTTTCACAAATCTCCTGTAGTAGCCGGCAAGGCCTAAGAAACTCCGAATCTCAAAGAACATTCTTTGGCGATTCCCACTTGGTGATGGCTTCAATCTTACTAGGATCCACAGATACCCCCTTCTTAGATATCACATGGCCCGTAAAAGCCACTTCCTCTAACGTAACTCGCACTTAGATAGCTTGGCATAAAGCTGATTTTCTCTCAAGGTCTGCAAGACTATCCTCAGGTGCTCCTCATGCTCTTCTTTAGTCTTAGAATAGACTAAGATGTCGTCGATGAAAACAACCACAAACCTATCCAAGAACGGTGTAAAGATCCGATTCATTAAATCCATAAAAGCTGCTGGCGCATTGGTCAACCCAAAAGGCATAACCACGTACTCATAATGACCATATCAAGATCGGAACGCTGTCTTAGGAATATCCTCATCTGTTATCCTCAGGTGGTGATATCCCGACCTCGATCAATCTTGGAAAACACACTGCTCCACTTAGCCGATCAAACAAGTCATCAATCCTCGGCAACGGATACTTGTTCTTCACATCGTGACACGATTGAGCTCTCTCTGTAATCAATGCACAGTCTCATACTCCCATCTTTCTTCTTTACAAAAAGAACTGGAGCTCCCCACGGTGACACACTAGGCCTGATGTAACCCTTGCCTAGCAACTCATGTATCTGCTTTTTCAACTCTGCCAACTCTTTAGGTGCCAGACGGTAAGGTGCTTTAGATATAGGACCCGTTCCCGACTTAAGCTCCACGCTGAAATCAACATCCCTCTTGGGAGGCAAACTCGGTATCTCCTCGGAAAAACATCTTGAACTCTCTCACCACGATATCTCGTAAACGTCGGTGGCTCTACTCGGTGATCTCTCACATGACAAAGAATCAAGGGACACTTCTTCCTCAAACATGACTTTAAAGTCATCACAGCTATGAACCTACACTTAGGCTTTACTACAAACCCTCTATAGGACACCCTAACACCCTTGGGACCTTTTAAGGACACCCTCTTTTGCCGACAATCTATCCTGGCATCATACTTGCCCAGCCAATCCATCCCGACAATCACCTCGAACCCATCCATAGGAAACTCTAACAGTCATTGGTAAATCTACCCCTCCAACTACCATGGATACTCCCTTATACAGCTTGAGACACGACACAGACTCCCCTGAAGGTATGAATACATCATCTTTTACAACCTCAAACTTCCCCAAACCCATAGACACAGCATAACTCTTAGACACAAAATAATTTGTAGCCCCGGAATCAAACAAAACAAAGGACGGTACATTATGAACAAGAAAGGTACCGGTAACTACATGAGCATCATCCTGTGCTTCCTGCTTGTCCATCATGAAAAGATTTCCACTGTTTTTCTGTCCCCCACCTGAACCGAAGCATTGGAGGTACTTGGCTTGGCGCCGAATCTCGAGTGGTCTTTGTTGTTCCGCGCCGATAAGATCCACCACCACCGCGGTTGTAACCGCCCTGGTTGCCCTGTCCACCTCTGTTGCCCCATGAACCTCCCGGTCGGTTACTAGCAAAACTCTGAGTCGGCCCCTGAGAAAAATTCTCTATCCGAGCTCCTGAACCAGTGCCGGGCTTGTAGCTCGTGCATTCCCGTCATTTGTGGCCTATCCCACCACAGTTGAAGCATGTAAGGTTAGAGTTGTCACTCACACTCCGACCTCCATTCTTTCCTCAGCCACGAGATCCTCCCGAAAAACCAGCTCCCCCATAAAAAGCCTTAGCATGGCTAAAGTTCCCTTTCTTGTTGGCCGACTGACTGTTGTTTCCACTATCAGCCTTCCTCTTTTCAGCAGCAGTCCTCTCATCGATCTCTCTTGAGAGATCTACCATTCTCTCAACTTGACCCGCTCTCAGGTACACTTCCTTGAGGTCAGTAGCAACCCCAGCTGGCATACGACTCACGATCTTAGCAGATAAACCCCTCTCAAAACGGAGAGCCAAACTCTCTGTCCTAGCTGCATGTCCTCAACATAACGAGATAGCTCCAAGAACCGATGATAGTAGTCAGTGACCGTCATCTCCTCAGTCATGGTGAAGGAATCAAAGTCGGATCTCATCTTGTGTCGGATATGCTCCGGCACAAACTGCTCTCTCATCGCACTCTTCAACCCAGACCAAGGAATAGCTCCTTCCGCCCGGTAAAAAGCTCTAGCATCTTCCTTGGCATTTTGCCACCAAACTGCAGCTTCACCTCTTAGGTAGTACACTACCTGCTCGACGAACATGTCTTCGGGGCACTTAACCATTTCCATGAGAGCTTCAATCTCACGGTGCCACTTCTCGAGTAGCTTTGGTTCACCTACCCCATCATATGTGGGAGGGTTGAAGCGAGCAATGATGATGCTGAGCTGAGTAGCATCCATCGACTTCTCGTTTCCCTTTCCCACATTTTTGAGAGCTTCAAGGAGAGCCTCTTGTTGCTCAATCATGCGAGCAACCTCATCAAGAGTCATCTCCGAAGCTTGGATCTGCGCGGGAGTTCTTTTGGGCGGCATATTGAGCTGACAAGAAACAAGGAAACGTAAACACAAAAGCCTATGGCTCAAAACGTAACAACCTTCCGCCAAAAGAACACTCGGCCGAGTATACAACCATACTCGGTCGAGTAACGACTACTCGGTCGAGTATCATAGATACTCGGTCGAGTATTCGACTCCAGAAGTGAACGTCAAAAACCCAGAAACAACACTCGGTCGAGTAAAACAACACTCGGCCGAGTAGACACTAATCGGTCGAGTATACTTATTTACTCGGTCGAGTTATCACATACAGTAGCGATTGTTACTTACAATTAAACCACACTCGGTCGAGTGCTTGGTTACTCGGCCGAGTACCTGCCCTGCTCGGCCGAGTCACACTATAGACGGGTATACAGTATAAGGTTTTCTATCATGCTCACTATTCCCGCAGCAAACACATAATATCAAGAACTTTAATGCCACGTTATAATCATAATAGGCATACAATTCAAATATCAAGAACTTTAATGCCACGTTATAATCATATCAGCATACAATTCATGCATATGCTAAATCCAATATGACAAACATTCAAAAACCCGTCACATCCTCCATTTCTCCCATCACCACACTTACAAATCTCAACACACACACTTTCAACCATCAACTATTACCAACATGCATCTTCACATACATGTACATACAAAACCTAACTCTCATCACACTTCCCCATGTTACCGGCTCGAGTTAGTGAGGGCCAATTTGCGACTCCGGGACGTCTCCCGAGTCTTTGCGGTAGCTCCAAACAACTCTCCCCGGGTTCATTTTATTTAGACTCCCTAGGTTCATTAAATTCATTTGTTTAGGTGCCGAAATCTTCGGCTCTGATACCACTTTGTAACACCCCCTCATACCAAGGTGCCTTACCAGGACCACCCTACCATGAAAGTGTGTTACCATCTCGGTTTCCCGAGGTTAGTACATATCAAAAGCGTCTGAACTGAGCACATTTATTAAAGTACTGTAAAGTGTAAAGTTTACAACATCCAAATCCAAATACTGGTTTAACAAAATACAACTCCAAAGTCTAACAATAAAAGAAATCCAACTAAGACTCAGACGGTGATGCTATGACTGGTGATGGCAATACTCCCAAGATAGCCCCCAAGCTCACACTAGCAATACCTGTCAAGCCTGCTCACCATCCCCGAATGGATCACCGCAGATTCCACAAACAACAACGGGGTCAGTATTACTCAAATATTAAGACAAACAAACGAAGTAATCATCTGATCATCACCAATTCCCAATCATCCAATCTCACACAGTAACCGACTACACACCGAAGTGTCTGGGCCTGCCAGATTACCCATCGCAACAGGTAATCCTCGCCGCCAGTGGGTGACCGCAGCCGATCCCACCTAGTCCAGCTCCTCAACGAGCGACAACAATCCCTGTCCCTTAATGTGCACATCCCCTCCCGTGGCGGGTTCCACGGAGGGCGAACTAGGGTGTGAAGCCACTCCCGTAAGTGACTCCACCACAATCACAATCACAGGACATCACAGCCATCTCAATCCCCTCACACCAACATCATCACAACAATCTCCATACTCCAATGATCAACAGATAACAATAATCACAACAAACATGTCTTACAAAGAACAGTAAACTGAGTAGGGAAACCCTACCTTAGCAATCAACAGTGGAATGAACTCGAACAATCAGAAAGGCTCCTCTACGAAGTCTTCTCCTATACAATAATCATATAACACAATTACACATTGCACAACCTCCATATTCCCAATTCCGTAAATGTACAGTAACCCCAACGAATACGAATAACATATAATTAGAACTTACCAACAGTAGGATGAGGAATTATACGCAAGAACTCCGAAGATCTCACACACAACAAAGCTATGGAATGATTAGGGAGTGATTAGGGAGAGATTAGGGTTAACGTAGAAATGATGAAGTTGAAAATGATGTTTTTGAAAACTGACGCAGGATATAAAATAATCTTAAACACTCCCTAATCAAACCGTCAAAATAATACTCGCCAGACCGAATACTCGGTCGAGTAAAGTTATACTCGGCCGAGTATCCGCTACTCGGTCGAGTATTCACTATACTCGGCCGAGTATTCATCGGCAGAACCAAAATAACCCACAACAACAGCACTACTCGGCCGAGTAGTCACCAAAGAAAATCCGTAGTATTACATTGCGTTGGTACCGACTCGTCATACTTAATACATATGCCACGTCTGGACGTGTGCATATCATGGCATACATGATCGATCCTATGGCTGATGCATAAGAAACACGACTCATGCGTTCAACCCCTTCAGGCGTCGTGGGTAACTGAGACTTGCTCAACTGCATCCTAGACGTCATTGGAAGGTTCTCCTTCTTGGAGTTGGTCATGCTAAACCTATCAAGAATCTTATCCAAATAAGACTCCTGACTCAATGATAACGTCTGTCGTGATCTATCTCGGTAGATACGGATTCCCAAAATGCATTGTGCCTCACCCAGATCTTTCATCTGGAAATGGTTCTTCAACCATCCTTTAACCGAAGATAAGAGAGGAATGTCATTCCCAATCAAGAGTATGTCATCGACATACAATATCAAGAAAACAATCTTGCTCCCACTCGACTTGATATATAAGCATGGTTCCTCGCCCGATCGAGTGAAACCATACTCTTTTATCACCTGGTCGAAACGATGATTCCAACTCCGAGAAGCTTGCTTAAGTCCATAAATGGAACGCTTAAGCTTGCACACTTTCTTAGGATTTTCAGGATCTATGAAACCTTCGGGTTACACCATGTACAACTCTTCCTCCAAATAACCATTTAAGAAGGCGGTTTTCACATCCATTTGCCAAATTTTATAGTCATGAAAGGCGGCAATCGCTGAGATTATCCGAATGGAACACAGCATAACTACGGGTGCAAAAATTTCATCATAATGCAATCCGTGCACTTGAGTGAAACCTTTTGCCACTAGTCGTGTCTTATAGGTATCTGGTTGCGCGTCTACAGAATGCTTTATTTTGTAAAGCCATTTGCACTGTGGAGGTTTTACCTTATTAGGTAAATCAACAAGATCCCATACGTCATTCTCATACATGAAGTCCATCTCGGATTGCATGGCTTCAAGCCATAGCTTTGAGTCGGAACAGGTCATGGCACCTTTATAGGTAGCGGGTTCATTACTCTTTAGGAGCAAAACGTCATTTTCCTCGACCATACCAATGTATCTGTCTGGAGGATTAGAGACTCTACCCGACCTCCTAGGTTCCTGAGGAATATTAACCGTATCATCAGTTGGAGGAACAACTTCCTCCATCCGTTCCTCGGTTGTTGGTTCTGGAATCTCCGACAGCTCGAAGGTTCTATTACTTGTCTTGTTCTCGAGAAATTCTTTCTCTAAGAACTTTGCACTAGCCGCAACAAAAACTCGATGTTCGGTAGGCGAATAGAAGTAATGACCAAACATTCCTTTTGGATAACCAATAAAGTATGTCTTGACCGATCGCGGGCCGAGCTTATCCTCGTGTCTCCTTTTGACATAAGCCTCGCAGCCCTAAACCCGAATAAAGGACAAGTTGGGGACCGTTCCCTTCCACATTTCATATGGAGTCTTGTCGACAGCTTTAGACGGACTTCGGTTAAGTATAAGAGCAGCTGACAAAAGAGCAAAACCCCATAATGAATCAGGTACTACCGTGTGACTCATCATGGATCGAACCATATCAAGTAATGTTCGATTTCTCCGTTCGGACACACCATTTAATTGAAGTGTTCCAGGTGGAGTTAACTGTAAAACGATTCCACAGTCTTTAAGGTGTTGATCAAACTCATTTGAAAGATATTCACCACCCCGATCTGAACGGAGTGCTTTAACCTTTCTTCCCACTTGGTTCTCAACCTTATTCTGGTATTCCTTGAATTTCTCAAAGGACTCACTTTTATGCTTCATTAAGTAGACATATCCGTATCTACTCAAATCGTCCATGAAAGTGATAAAATATCTATAGCCATCTCTAGCAGTAATTGACATAGGTCCACATACGTCAGTATGTATGAGTCCTAATAGGTCACTAGCGCGCATTCCAACACCTTTGAAGGAAATTCGAGTCATTTTGCCGATGAGACATGATTCAAACGTGCCAAAAGTAGAAAAATCGAATGCGGGAATAGTCCCATTCTCGACGAGTTTCTTTACACGTTTTTCATTTATGTGTCCCATTCGACAATGCCATAGATAAGTTTGATCTTTGTCACCAACCTTTAATTTCTTATTATTCACATGCAATATATCTGTGGTTTGATCTAAGATGTAAATTCCATTCATGGAAACTGCTTTGCAATAAACCATTTCATTGAAAGAGAAAATACAGCTATTATCCTTTATTGAAAATGCAAAACCGTCTTTAGCAAGTACGAAAACAGAAATAATGTTCTTAGACAAACTGGGTACATAGTAACAGTTATATAAATATAACTCAAAACCACTCGGGAGTTGGATTACATATGTTCCCTTCAAGACTGCAGCAACTCGTGCTACATTCCCGACTCGCAGGTCCACATCACCTTTTTCGAGAGGTATGATGTTCTTTAGGCCCTACAAATGATTACACATATGAGAACCACAACCATTATCAAGTACCCAAGTTCCGAAACTTGCATGGTTAATCTCAATCATATGAATAAAAGATGACAAACCAACAAGAGTAACGCGGCCTGCTTTTATGTCCTCACGGTACACGGGACAGTTCCTCCTCCAATGCCCAGTCTTGTGGTAATGGTGGCACTTAATGTCACTGCCCTTGCTCTTTGCCTTGCCTTGTGAGGCACTAGTCTCACCAGGCCCACTCTTACCGTTTCCTGGCTTCTTAAACTTTGGCTTACCTACAGCTAGGTCGCCATGAGCCTTGCCCTTACCTTTATTCTTGTTAGAAATCATAAGAACATCTTGCTTCATGCTCCCACTCAATTTCATATCCTTCTCGGTCTGTAAGAGAAGTGAGTGTAGCTCATGAGGACTTTTCTTCATGTCATTCATGTAGTAATTTGCCCTGAAAAGGGCAAAACCATCATGAAGTGAATGAAGCATATGGTCTATGACTATGCTCTCACTGATTTTGCAATCAAGTGCCTCCAATTTCTCGACATTCTCAATCATGTTGAGAATGTGTGGGCTAACCGGTTGGCCCTTCTGGAGTTTCGCATCAAAGAAGCGACAGGTGTGCTCATAAGTAACGATTCTCGGTGCTTTTGAGAACTCGTTAGTGAGCGTGGTGAAAATCTTGTTTGCACCTTGGGCAATGTAGCGTCTCTGCAAATTGGTTTCCATTGCAAAGATAAGTACGTTCTTTATCGCACCCGCTTCCATAACGAAGTCACTATAATCAACTGTCTCGTTAGCTCTTGCATTTGGGCCAGGGTTTGGCGGTATTGGCTCAGTTAAGTACTTGAGCTTACCGTCAGCAATGGCAGCATTCCGCAATGATGCCTCCCAGTCCGCAAAATTGGACCCGTCATTTTTCAGACGTGTGAACTGATTCATGTGGTCCATAAAAGCTTTCAGCCAGGACTCACGTCCAAGTGTGGCACTAGGCATAGGAATTTCGTTATTTCCAGCCATTTGTTGTAACAGTATTATCAAAATAAACGTATTCTACACTGCGAAAAGAAGAATAAATATAATAAGCATACTCATCGTTTATGATATAAGTCTAATGAAATACTGCTATAACGCGAAGACTCAAGCATTTATACAATTGACCTCCCTCAAGAATTATATAAATGATCTCAAGACTCAATTATCTGTAAATTGATAAGCCAACCTCTTGGCTAATTCTACTTTTAGAATTCTTGGTCGATAAATTTCTGTAAATTTTATCTTTAGTCCATCATAATCACGAGAAACTCTTCGGACTATAATGTTGAGATAAACTAAGTCAACACAAACTACTTACCCAACGTAGAAGGGGTCATATGGAGAGTAAGGTCCTATATGCCTAATGACGAAGAAGGGATTCATAGATGTTTGGCCTATTAAGACTAGTCTCAATTTCGTTTTAGAGGAAGATCCCATCAACTTTATTTAATTCATTTTAAGTGAACTAATATCTAGCATGCGAGAATGAATAAACTAAGGTGATGGCTTAACTGAGTGTGACATCTGTATGTCTATGAAAACTAACATACAATCTATATGTCAATTTTCATGCATTTTAGTAGGTGGTTTGGTTTAGGCGGAAAATGATGCAATAACTAACATGTGAAAGAAAAGCAATAAGAACGGTAAAACGTAAAACAAAATGAAGTCCTAGTGTGGCCTATCTACCAAAATGAACATAAAATACAATTTTGGAATCCATCCTTAGTCCCGAGAAGCTTGTCTTGATGTTCCATCTTGGTCCATGTAGTGGGAGTGAGCTCCAATCTCCATCTTTAGTCTTCTTTAAAATTACAATTAAAATTACAAAATAAACCTATTTACATTCTAATTTCAAAACATAATACTTAAAGAAAAATAAAAAAAGAGATTCGAGATCTCAAATTACATTAAAAATTATGTTTCCATCATTACGAAAACATAATTTAACTAAGGTCACACTAGGTATTACAAATTACAACCGATTGCAAAAAACGTAAATAAAACCATTCAACTTAACATTCAACTAATTAAAATGCATCAACTATAAAATTAAACATACAAGACATAATTCCTTAATTATGTTGATTAATTTATCCAAACCACCTATTTAAATGATCAAATTAAGTGACAATTCCTCAATTACTCACATTAATTTCAATCTTAATTCATATTAATCTTGTAATATGAATTAATCCAACCATATTTTAAACTTCTTTAAAATAATTTGGTATCTAAAAATTGTGAACTTCTTCACAACAATTAATCATACATTATTAATTTAATGTATAATCAATATTGGCCAAAACAAAACAAAAAAATTCCTTTTTTTTCTTTGGTCTCGGCAAAAACAGGAAAAAACAGAAAAAAAAAAACAACTTTTTTTTTTCATGCGGCTGAATAAAAAAAACGAAACAGCCCCTATTTTTCCTCGGCATTTCAGCAAAAACCGAAACAAAACAAAAAACAAAAAAACAGAAACTTTTTTTTCTTCGGCATTTCTGCAAAAACCAAAACAAAAAAAAACAGAAACCTTTTCCTTCTTTTGCGGCATAAGCCCTAAAATCAAAAATTTCAATGTGAACAAAATGTTTAATGTTACTAATATATCAAGATTCACATAAACATCATCTATTAATTTAAACATGGATTCAAACTTCATAATTCAATTTAACCTCTTAAAATGAATATCCAAATTATGACAAAATCGATTATCCGTATATATGATTCATCACAATTGTTTTGAACATGATTAAATTAAATTCTATGCCAAAACTGTAACACCCCGTAAATTTGAAGACCTTTATTATATTTTAAGAGTAATATTTTAATCTATTTTAATTTAATATTAATTTATTTGAAATAAAATTTATTTGATAAAATATAACCTTATTTTATTTTGAAGAAATGTAATCATTTTTGATAGTTTAGAAATGTTTAAAAGTGATTTAAACTATATTTAAACCTTTTCCTTTGATAAAATAGATTTCGGATAAAAGTCGTAAAATTGGGATTTTCCCATTTCTTACGGTCGTTGGGTAAACGAGTTTGGATATTGGGCATATGAGTACTTCATCTTTTAGTAAAATCGTGTTTAAGAACTTTAATTTTCTCGGAAATCGCGTTCGATTTAATATTTCTAATTTTCGTTTAAACGAACCAAAACGTAAACAAATGACTCATCTCCCCATGCCTTTTGGCTGGCCACCTACCCTCCATTTGTCCCATCTTCCAATTTTTATTTCCTCCATAACTCAATCTATCTCCTCCTTCTCTCAAACACCAAAACCCACTAAAAATCCTCCTTACAATCCCTAAATCCACCATAAATCCTTCATTTCTCCACCAAATCTCATAAAAATTATATATTTGGAATCCTCTCTTCAATCCTCATCTACTAGTAAGCTTTAATTTTATTTCCCCTAATTTTTGTTTAAGACACTTTTTTTTAGGGTTTCGAATTTAAGCTTAATAATTGTGTTTTTGTTGTTCTTATAGGTGAAGAATTTGAAGATGAGTTAGGTGACTCATATGTTGTTGAAGATGAAGAGTAATTTTGGGTTTTAGAAGCTTTCTCAAGTTATTACTTGTCTCTTTGCTAGCTTAAGGTAACTATTCCGAGTTACTCGACGAATTAATGTCACATTAGTAGTTGTATTTGTTGTTTGTTGTTGTTGTTGTTGTTGTTTGTTGTTGTTTGAGACGATCTTGTTGATAAATGAATGAATGGAGTAAGATGAGTATGCTTATGTTTAATTTATGTTACCCATTTGTATATTATTGTTTGGAACAAATTTGGATGAGGAATTATGTGTTGTGACAAGTCCGCGTGTTGGCTGGAACGCGTCAGTACCGGACCGAGACGGTTTCCAATGTTTCCAAAAATATGACAGATTGAACGGCATCGAAAAATTAGGTGGTTTAGCCACTTGAATCACTCAATTCGGAGTCCGTATGAGTAAATGGCGTCGTTTTATCGATTAAAATTTATAGAAAAGTTTACCCTTGTGTGAGACGGTTATTTATGCTATTTTATTATGTGAGAATTTTGGGGAATTAGTTATTTTGTAAGTTAGAATGTTTTCTTTATGTTGATAGTGTTCACATGATAGAAATTGGAAATAGCATGAGAATGATATTGTGATGAATTTTGTTATTTGGGCCAAAGTAGGCCAAGACTCTGAGCTGGGCCAGATTGACCGAACGAGTTTGGTCAAACTAGGTTTAAACCGGTCAGCCTCGATTTGACCGATGACCCGTCGCGGGACTCGGGTCGAGGGTTTGTCTTTGAGGTTAGATTGGTTGTTATTTGATGTTTTATGTTTATGCCTTGATATTTGTAATTATCATTTCACATGTTGGTTGTTGGATGCTTTGGATGCCTTATGCTTGAGTCTTATTGCCTCTTTGCCATTTTAGCTTGTTCTAATGGATTATGGTACTGTTGGTTAGCTGGAATTTGGATTATTATTGATATTGGAGATATTGTTGGATTGTCAGCTGAATATGCTCTTGCGTAGTCTTTCATATGCTAGGGTGTGTATGATCATTTGTGTGTGTGCAAGTTTGGACTCTTTGCCCCTCTTATGGTTAATTGGGTGTCCTACTTGTCTTGTGTGGTGTGGGCTAAAGTATTCAAGCTGGGACTAGGTCCTAGGTGAGTATTTCGGCCTTCGTCATAGATAAGCCCTTATAGTCTTTGACGAGTGTATGTTCACCGCTTAATAGCCTTTATGTCTTAGCTTGGTGGGCTTATATCCAAGTTAGGGCATGACCTCCTGACGTACTCTTAGAAGTATGTGGTCAGCTTAAGTACTAGCCAACCCTTTGGTGGACTCCTTAGGGGTACTCATGTGTGTGATCATGGGTCTTGGATGCGGTATTTTCCGCATGTCGCTAGGTCTGCGCAGGTTTAGGACTAGGGTGTTTACCTTACCTCGTGGTATAGACTCGAGTTACAGAGTGACTATTGACTGTCCTAAGAACTTATGCCTGTCTCTAGATATATTGTCCTTTCTTGTTTGATGATTCTATGAATCATAGAAGGTGAGATGCAAGCCGGCTATGGTTGATAGAGTTTGGATTCCTGGATATTATGTGATTCACATGATAGTGTAGTATGAGTCGGTCTAGTATTCACATGCTAGGACTATGTGTTGTTATATTGTTGTTCACATGATAAGCACGATTGTCTAGCATTTATATGTTAAGGCTATGTGTTATTCATATTCATATTCTTATGTTTACATGTTATATTAATTATGACATTTCGTGGTTGGGAGAACTCGGAGTTACTCCCCCACTGACTGTGGCTTTCGTATTTGTATAAAATGCGATTGACAGGTAGGTGATGCATATATGGAGTACATGGACGAGCTAGCGAGCAAAGTAACCTTGGGACCTAGATTGGCTTTGTTTTATTGTGACCCTTAAACACTTTTTATGTCATATACTTTTTAGGGACATATGTCTCCTCTTTTCATATTTGGGTTGTATAACTTTGTTTCGCGACTTTAGCGTTGTTTTATTTATGAGATTTATTTTAGACCTTGCATGTTTGACACCTTCCCGTGTGGATATTTTTATAACAGGTTCAGGTTTTAGAAATTACAGGTTTTTACCCAAATGAACCTATTACAAACATATCCATGCAGTTTTTATCTAGAATTATGTGTTTACTTTTACGCAATAAATGAGGGTGTCACAGTTGGTATCAGAGCATATTTGCTCCCGACGCACGTTTGTGCACCCCAAAATAAATAACTTGACCTGCAAATAATAAACTCGAGAGATGGGTAGGATGGGTAGACTTAGGACCTTATGTTGTAGTCTCTTTGTGATTGCTATTTGTTAGGTTCTAACATGTTTGTTGATTGCCATTTAATAATTGTTGTGCCCTTGGATCAATGACCGTGAACTTACCAATGTGGTGATCAAGATTTGGTGCCTATTGCCGAGGAGTGAAGACTTGTTCAACCTTTGAAGAATGCTTCTACTTCCTTGAAGATGTTTCTCATTCTTTGTGTACCTTGCCTTATTCTTTATCTCTTGATGCTTATCCTTCTTCTAAACTCTCTTCTGTTTTACTTTGGAAGTTACTCTTATACCCTTAACTTGTCCTTCGTTCCTTGCTAATCCTCCCTTAACGCCTTTTTATAGTACTCTTTCTTTTGAGGAATGTTGGCCTTGGATGGAGAATTTGACTTTTGAGGAGATTGTTTGTGGTTAACCCATAACCCTGGTTTTGAGAGGTTGTGATGTTAGAAAGACCTAGGTAGTGTGATGAGACATACTTAATGATTCTTAGACCTAGATCCTTAATAAAGTGAGTATTCTTGATTGGTGGATTTTGTGTTGTCAAGTGTGAGTTGCGTTTGTTACTAAGGCTATAGAACTTGGCTTTGTTGTTTAGGTTTGGGATTTGAGAGCCTTGGGAAGTGTAGTGAGACATGTCTTGGGATACTAGTGCTTGGTACTTGACTTTAAAATGGATGGAATTGAATGGTGGAATATTTGAGAAACCCATTGTTGACACTAGTTGGATATGAGTATAGCTTTGTTGGAACTTTGACCTTGATCTTGTGGAAGTTGTTTGTGGATGTTTGAGGATTTGGAGTGGTGAAATCACACTTATAGTGGAGTACCCTGTTTCAGGGAATAGATTAGGATGAAGTAACATGAGCGTTTTGAGGAAATCATTGGGAGTGATGTGGTTATAAGTTTTGTTGCTAAGAAGTTTTCGGAACCGCTTAGGTTGATGTTGTTGTGTGAGATTTGAGTACCTGGCGTTTCCTTGTTGTCTAATTTCCTTTCTTCTTTGACCATACGCGTTACCGTTCATACCTCCTTTCCTCGCTTCATCTTGCTCATGATCTTGAATTAGCCGCCGTGGTACATGCCTTGAAGACATGGAGGCATTACCTTATTGGAGTTCATTGCCTCATTTATACCGATCATAAGAGTTTGAGATGTATCTTTACCCAGAAAGAATTGAATATGAGGCAAAGAAGATGGCTAGAGTTGGTGAATGATTATGATGCCGAGTTGATTTATCATGAAGGGAAAGCAAACGTGGTGGCCGATGCTTTGAGTAGGAAGACTAGTCACTCTTTGAGCACTATCCGCGTGTTACCTGATGAACTTACCACGGAATTTCAAAAGTTAGGGATAAGCCTTGTTGGGAAGGGCTTTGACTATTTTAGTGCCTTGAGTGCAGAACCCGACTTTTACCGTGAGATCCATACTTGCCTACCTGAGGATGCTACTTTCAAGTCCATTCAAGCAAAAATCCAACTTGGGCAAGCTAAGGATTGTGTGGTGGATAGTGATGGATACCTTCGTTACCAAGGTAGGATGTATGTTCCGAGAGTAGCCGAGTTGAGGAAGAAGATCCTTGATGAAGCTCACCTTTCTCCTTACTCTATTCATCCTGGTGGTGACAAGATGTATAAAGACTTGAGATTACGACTGGTGGCCTAGGATGAAGATTGATGTCCTAGAGTATGTTAGCAAGTGTCTTACTGGTCAGAAAGTGAAGATTGAGCATCAGAAACCCGGGGGTTTGCTACAACCTTTGGATGTTCCCCTTTGGAAATGGGAGTCCATCTCTATGGACTTTGTGATGGCTTTACTTAAGACTGCTAGCGGAAAAGATGCGGTTTGGGTGGTTGTAGATCGATTGACCAAATGTGCTAGGTTTATACCTATCAAGGAGACATGGAGATTAGATGTCCTAGCTGAGGCCTATGTGAGGGAGATAGTACGCTACCATGGAGTGCCTAAGGATATAGTTTCAGATCGTGACCCTAGATTCTGTTCCCATTTCTGGACTGCTTTGCAAGAGGCCATAGGTAGTAAGCTACTGATGAGTACCGCTTTTCATGCCGCTACAGATGGACAGACTGAAAGGACTATCCAGACTTTAGAGGACCTCCTCCGTACTTGTGCTTTAGACTTCCACACTTCTTGGGAGAAATGTTTACCTCTTGTCGAATTCTCCTACAACAATAGCTATCATTCCTCTATCATGATGTCACCTTATGAAGCTTTGTAAGGTAGGAAGTGCCGTAGTTCTGTCTGTTGGGATCAAGTCCAAGATGCTCATGTGTTGGGACCCGATTTGGTGACTGAGACCATCAATCAGGTTCAGATCATTCGAGAGCGTATGAAAGCCGCTCAAGACCGACAGAAATCGTATGCCGATGTCCGTCGTCAACCACTTGCCTTTGAGGTTGATGATCGAGTGTTCCTTAAAGTATCACCTATGAAAGGGGTAAAACGGTTTGGTGTGAAAGGAAAGCTGAGTCCCAAATACATTGGACCTTTCCGTGTGCTTGAGAAGATTGGTCCCGTTGCTTACCGTTAAGAGCTGCCCCTGAATTTGAGCAAGGTTCATGATGTCTTCCATGTATCTCAGTTGAGGAAGTACATTAGTGATCCGAGCCATGTTATTCAAGAAGAAATCCCAGATTTGGAACCTAACTTGGCTTTGGAAGAAAGGTCGATCCGAATCCTCGAAAGGGCAAACAAGCAACTTAGAAACAAAGTTGTGCCCCTAGTTCGTATCCTTTGGCGTTGTGGAAATGTCGAAGAAGAAATTTGGGAGCCTGAATCTTCTATGTTAGCTAAATATCCCGAACTTTTCTCGTGAGGTGATTCTCTTTCCTTTATCTAATTCTTGTGAGTTTTAGCTATCCTTTCGAGTGTTCCTCTCCTTCTCTTAAATACTCTCCGCATTAGTAGTCCTTGCCTAGTTGTTTAAAAGTCGTAGTTAGAGTTTGGTCATAGCTAGTGGAGTTATTATCCTTATTATAGAGTTTCGAACTAAAGACTTTTGGAAATGTTTTAATGTTTTCCACTGGTTTTAACGTCAATGAGTGGTAAATCTCGTTATTGGAGACGTCCGATAATTGGTTTTCTCATTTGTTGGTGTAAAAATATATATTTTTATGTCTTTGATTTGGAATGTTGATGTTCTTGGACGGCCGACGAGGATATTCCGTTCCATTGAAAAGACACTTATATTTCATACGTTCATATTTTGAAGATTTTGTTTACTTGATTTTAAAGAGATAGACCTACATATATACAATGTTCCTTCTTCTAAGTTTCGGGGACGAAACTTCTTAAAAGGAGGGATGATTGTAACACCCCGTAAATTTGAAGACCTTTATTATATTTTAAGAGTAATATTTTAATCTATTTTAATTTAATATTAATTTATTTGAAATAAAATTTATTTGATAAAATATAACCTTATTTTATTTTGAAGAAATGTAATCATTTTTTATAGTTTAGAAATGTTTAAAAGTGATTTAAACTATATTTAAACCTTTTCCTTTGATAAAATAGATTTCGGATAAAAGTCGTAAAATTGGGATTTTCCCATTTCTTACGGTCGTTGGGTAAACGAGTTTGGATATTGGGCATATGAGTACTTCATCTTTTAGTAAAATCGTGTTTAAGAACTTTAATTTTCTCGGAAATCGCGTTCGACGAATATTTCTAATTTCCGTCGAAACGAACCAAAACGTAAACAAATGACTCATCTCCCCATGCCTTTTGGCTGGCCACCTACCCTCCATTTGTCCCATCTTCCAATTTTCATTTCCTCCATAACTCAATCTATCTCCTCCTTCTCTCAAACACCAAAAACCCACTAAAAAATCCTCCTTACAATCCCTAAATCCACCATAAATCCTTCATTTCTCCACCAAATCTCATAAAAATTATATATTTGGAATCCTCTCTTCAATCCTCATCTACTAGTAAGCTTTAATTTTATTTCCCCCAATTTTTGTTTAAGACACTTTTTTTTAGGGTTTCGAATTTAAGCTTAATAATTGTGTTTTTGTTGTTCTTATAGGTGAAGAATTTGAAGATGAGTTAGGTGACTCATATGTTGTTGAAGATGAAGAGTAATTTTGGGTTTTAGAAGCTTTCTCAAGTTATTACTTGTCTCTTTGCTAGCTTAAGGTAACTATTCCGAGTTACTCGACGAATTAATGTCACATTAGTAGTTGTATTTGTTGTTTGTTGTTGTTTGTTGTTGTTGTTGTTGTTGTTTGTTGTTGTTTGAGACGATCTTGTTGATAAATGAATGAATGGAGTAAGATGAGTATGCTTATGTTTAATTTATGTTACCCATTTGTATATTATTGTTTGGAACAAATTTGGATGAGGAATTATGTGTTGTGACAAGTCCGCGTGTTGGCTGGAACGCGTCAGTACCGGACCGAGATGGTTTCCAATGTTTCCAAAAATATGACAGATTGAACGGCATCGAAAAATTAGGTGGTTTAGCCACTTGAATCACTCAATTCGGAGTCCGTATGAGTAAATGGCGTCGTTTTATCGATTAAAATTTATAGAAAAGTTTACCCTTGTGTGAGACGGTTATTTATGTTATTTTATTATGCGAGAATTTTGGGGAATTAGTTATTTTGTAAGTTAGAATGTTTTCTTTATGTTGATAGTGTTCACATGATAGAAATTGGAAATAGCATGAGAATGATATTGTGATGAATTTTGTGATTTGGGCCAAAGTAGGCCAAGACTCTGAGCTGGGCCAGATTGACCGAACGAGTTTGGTCAAACTAGGTTTAAACCGGTCAGCCTCGATTTGACCGATGACCCGTCGCGGGACTCGGGTCGAGGGTTTGTCTTTGAGGTTAGATTGGTTGTTATTGGATGTTTTATGTTTATGCCTTGATATTTGTAATTATCATTTCACATGTTGGTTATTGGATGCTTTGGATGCCTTATGCTTGAGTCTTATTGCCTCTTTGCCATTTTAGCTTGTTCTCATGGATTATGGTACTGTTGGTTAGCTGGAATTTGGATTATTATTGATATTGGAGATATTGTTGGATTGTCAACTGAATATGCTCTTGCGTAATCTTTCATATGCTAGGGTGTGTATGATCATTTGTGTGTGTGCAAGTTTGGACTCTTTGCCCCTCTTATGGTTAATTGGGTGTCCTACTTGTCTTGTGTGGTGTGGGCTAAAGTATTCAAGCTGGGACTAGGTCCTAGGTGAGTATTTCGGCCTTCGTCATAGATAGGCCCTTATAGTCTTTGACGAGTGTATGTTAACCGCTTAATAGCCTTTGTGTCTTAGCTTGGTGGGCTTATATCCAAGTTAGGGCATGACCTCCTGACGTACTCTTAGAAGTATGTGGTCAGCTTAAGTATTAGGCAACCCTTTGATGGACTCCTTAGGGGTACTCATGTGTGTGATCATGGGTCTTGGATGCGGTATTTTCCGCATGTCGCTAGGTCTGTGCAGGTTTAGGACTAGGGTGTTTACCTTACCTCGTGGTATAGACTCGAGTTACAGAGTGACTATTGACTGTCCTAAGAACTTATGCCTGTCTCTAGATATATTGTCCTTTCTTGTTTGATGATTCTATGAATCATAGAAGGTGAGATGCAAGCCGGCTATGGTTGATAGAGTTTGGATTCCTGGATGTTATGTGATTCACATGATAGTGTAGTATGAGTCGGTCTAGTATTCACATGCTAGGACTATGTGTTGTTATATTGTTGTTCACATGATAAGCACGATTGTCTAGCATTTATATGCTAAGGCTATGTGTTATTCATATTCATATTCTTATGTTTACATGTTATATTAATTATGACATTTCGTGTTCGGGAGAACTCGGAGTTACTCCCCCCGACCGTGGCTTTCGTATTTGTATAAAATGCGATTGACATGTAGGTGATGCATATATGGGGTACATGGACGAGCTAGCGAGCAAAGTAACCTTGGGACCTAGATTGGCTTTGTTTTATTGTGACCCTTAAACACTTTTTATGTCATATACTTTTTAGGGACATATGTCTCCTCTTTTCATATTTGGGTTGTATAACTTTGTTTCACGACTTTAGCGATGTTTTATTTATGAGATTTATTTTAGACCTTGCATGTTTGACACCTTTCCATGTGGATATTTTTATAACAGGTTCAGGTTTTAGAAATTACAGGTTTTTACCCAAATGAACCTATTACAAACATATCCATGCAGTTTTTATCTAGAATTATGTGTTTACTTTTCCGCAATAAATGAGGGTGTCACAAAAACTATATAGCAAAAACAATTTATCAACAATGAAGCAATTTCCATTTACATTTTAATTTAATCTTCATTAAATCAAACATCTACAAATTCATCATATAATCATTTTAACTTATTAAAACAACAAAATGAATGAATCAAAATGGAAATAAAACATCAAAAACAAGAACAAACTCCGCTGAAAAAAAAAATCACGGCAAAAAAAAATTGTTCTTGGTCAAATATATTTTTTTTGATTCTCTAATTTTTGTTTAAATCATTTATGAAAATCATACAAAAAAAATTTCGTGGCCTTGGCTCTGATACCACTTGTAGGAAATATCGGTATACTTCCATTAACATTATAAGGATTATAACGAAATTATAAATATGAAAACTAGTCATAAATGAAATTTGCATAAACAAAATAGAGAGATAATGAAATCAATCTTCGGTCCTAGCAAAATCGGCCTAAGAACAATATCGCAATGATATTCGCCTATCAGTTGCACCCAAGATGATATGAGAAATGCCCTTTTGTTCTTGCTAGAATCGATCCCCAAATTCACTAATTAATTAGGGTTTTGAGTAATTTTGATGAGAGAATTTTTAGGTCAAAAATTAGGGTAAAAAGGATGAGTGAAATGATCTCCCTCTCCCTATTATAACCGAAATAGGGAGAGGATTAAGGGAAGATATTTCTTCCTATTTTCGGTTTTGACCAACCGAAAAATAAGAGGAATTATTCTCTTATTTTCGGTTTTTCAACCTACCAAAATAAGGTGATTAAATCTTCTTATTTTGGTAGTTTACAAAATGTATATAAAGTGTATAATTTATATATTGTCATTTAATTTATTCCGTATTAATCAGTCTACACACAACAGCTTGCAGTCGAGTTATTAATACTGGTCGGTAATAATTTATTATGACAATATTGTATAATATATACTTTAACTATAAATATCACATATTTATAATTAGCTAATTAAATATAACCAATTACATTTAATTATGAATTAACATCTTAATTCGTTCAAGCTAACATTATATACATTAATTAAATATAACATATTATATTCAATTTACGAATTGACAGTTAATTCGTCTCAGCTAATCTCATCAACACATTGACTAACTGTTTAGTCAAATACATGAACTAACCTTTTAGTCATATAAGGCATCAATGTGATTACATTTCCATAATCACATATCTCAAACACATCCTTTAGGTGTGACTTTTAGGGACCAGTGGATCACCGCCATCAGTATGATAATAACGTCAAACTTTCTAGCAAGCCAACCGTTATTAGGTAATCGTTAATCAACTGATAAAATACAAAGTATACCCTTGTGAACCTGTAAGAGATTTACAAATGTTATCACACTAATTGTGGAGGACACAAGCTCCAACAAATATATGCTTGGGTTAATATATATTTCTTGCCTCGGTTGATATCATTCTAGTCATTTTATGTTTGTTCTCGTCTTTTCGATGATGTCAAGAGGGGGAAGAAATGACCATGATTTAGTATTTGCCTAAGCTTGCTCCTTGTCAAGACCAATTGTCTCTTAAAGTCCTTAAAGTTTCGGTTTTATGATTAATCGTCTTGATCTTGCGTTGATCTTTATTATTAAGATGACGGTATTATATTGAGGGGGAACTATATACTTAGTCACAATTTTAGGAGACTTGCCATCATCAAAAAGGGGGAATTTGTTGAACCATATAGATATATATGTTTATGTTTTGATGATGTCAAGAGTGCTTTATATTTTATATACTCGTTGCGCTTAATTGTTTGTTTAGTCTTTTAGATTGGACTTACTAATTGCAAGCATTAAAGAATTGTGATTGAAGTATACAAGAACATATTGTGATCAAGCCCTCAATTATGGATCAAGATATTACAAGATAGTGAAAGAGTTATTCAAGCGTCATGAGAAGATAAAGCTCATCTAAAGATTGATCAAGCTTGAATAATTAAGTAGCCTATACTCGAAGATCTCCCTGAAGATTAGAATAGTATAGGTGATTATCTCGTAATGATAACCAAGAATGAGTTTCTTGAATTGCTAAAGTTATAGCTTTGCAGCTATAACATTACTAGTAAAAGAGCTCAATGTTATAGCTCTCCTACTATAACATTGAGATGCTGAGTTTATTATACACGACTTATAATGTTTCAAAATTGTTTTGAAAATTGTTTAAAGTTTATTTTAAATGTTTTGATAAAAGTATTTATGTAATAAAGCCCGGTTTAGTGCGGAGTTCAGTTTTATGTTGAACGTTGACTAGTAGTTAATTTGGACCAACTTATGAATTGGACCATGCTACTAATTAGGGTTTCAACATAGCCTCTCTTAAAACTTAAATTCTAACCCATATATTAAGCTAGGGTTTGCACGAGTCATGAGGCATATGAGCCGTGCCATCTCGTGTAGATTAGGGTATATCTTGTAAAGATTTTATTCTGTAAAGAATATCTTTACTTATCTTATATATCTTACTTAATATATTTGTTTATGATAAAAGATATTCTTGTTATAAGAAATCTTATCATATCTTAGAATTTATGGTAAAGATAATATTTGAATAGATTATATTCTATCTTTTGGAATATTCTTTATTATCTTTTAGGCTTTTAGGAAATAAATAATAGAAGATATGATTTGTTAACATATCCTCTTTATTCGGCCATTAGGGTTTCTAGAAACCAAGTTGCCTTATTCTTTCCTTCCTATAAATACTTTGCTCTTTACAACATTTAAAGGTGAGACCTTAAGCATAAAAATTGATCTTATTTTTTACAAAGCAAAACGTGTGTTTCAAAGCAGAAACCGTTTTGTTATTTTTGAAAGGTCGTGTATTTTAAACCCGTATACTCGTTCTTATTGTTATCGTTATAAGATAATAGTGCTTAGTTGATTTCTTTCTCGTTCATTAACGTGAACTATTAGAAGAATTATTAGTGCTTTCTTATTAGCGTAAGTTAGTCACTCGAGTATTTAACGGTACTCATTGAGTTACAGCTAGAGTTAGTTGTACGAGTTGGGTTAGTAAATTTGTAATCCGTAGAAAGGTACTAAATTTATTAATCGAGAATAGTGGACGTAGGTTTCGACTTGTGAAACTGAACCACTTCAAAAACCGTGTGTCTCCTCTCTTTCGTTCATTTGTTTATTTCGTTTTACATTCATTAGTTGATTAGTTAAAGTTTAATCAATAAACTTTAAATAATCAATTACATAGGCACAATCGAAAAAGCTTTTAAAAGTTTTAAGTCCTCAATTAACCCCCCCCCCCCTCTCTCTCTTGAGTATTTTGGATCAATAGACTCTTCAGGTATCTATACCCGCTAGAACCTCCTTGGTCATACCCTCCTCATTGGCCAAAGAATCCTCCACCTTGGCCGCCAAAGTTCCCGTCTTGGTTCCCTTGATTAGGGAACAAAAGGTGCGGTTGAGCCCAAGATGGGCGAGGGCCTCTAGGGTCGATATACCCTTGTTGAGCCATGTTGTAGTATTGAGGATAAAGGGCCAAATAGTTGTCAACCCTCCCATCGTGCACTCCAAGATCGACCCATTGCATAAGCTTCATCAAGTCATTCATGTCCGGAGCATTGGGAACTTGGGGAGTGAATGGTACATATTGAGTGGGATAGGGTGGAATAGGTACATAGGACGGTGGTGCATTACCCCTTACCGGAAACTCACGAGGTTGACGAGGTGCTTCCTCTCCTTGTGGTGGGTTGGGGTGAATCTCAATGGGGAGGAGGTGGCTTGGTGTAGGTGAGTACCGACTCAACCGTGGCTCGGTATATGGGAGGCTCCACCCCATGAGGACAATAGAAGAGCATCCTTTTGTAAACCACTCCACACTCCCGATTTGAGTGTAGGTGCACCACCGGTGGTGGTTGAAGATGGCATCCTCGTCAATCAAAGTGCTCCCTTCGAGCTTTACATAAGTCCCATGAAGGTTAAACCCGGGGCAAAGGTCATTTGCCAACATTGTGACTAGGCCTCCCATCACAAAGGTCTTAATGTTAGAATTCCCTTGAGCATAATCAAAGAACCTTGTAAGCATCTCAAGGGGAGTGTTGAAATTGTAAGGCCTTGTCCCTTGAACATTCAAGTAAGACTCTAAGAAGGTCAAGTCAAGGAGAGTGCACCTATCTTGTTCAAACCTCCCATTGATAGTGCCGGCTATGAAGCGCTCGGTGATCCGTATCACCGGATGTTGAATTGCAAAGGTATAGCATTGTTTCAAGTGAAAGAGGTCCCTCCCAGAGATAGCTCTCCAAATGTGGTTAACATTGAAGTCGGAGGGTTTATCGGTGTTTTCCCTCGGAACTTCAAGACCAAAAATGTTTGAAAATTGGTCCAAGGTTAACCTATGGTCTTCACTTCATAGTCGGAATTCCAAACAAACAGTTCTCCGAGTATTTGTGACAATGCGAAGACTACACAAAAACTCGAGGGTAAGGCTAAGGTAGGTCTCCTCATGGGCATAGAATAGCTTCTCGAGACCCAAACCATTGAAGAACATTTCAGTTTGATACCTTATGCCTAGAACCTCTAAAACAGTGGTATTAATGAATTGAGTGGGCTCATAATGCTTACCTAGCAATGTAACGAATTTTTGGCGATGTTCATCACAAGTGAAGATTACTTCCGGGAAGTATTCGAGTTGTTCTACACCTTCTATCACCACATTGTGATGTCCCCTTGCCTCTCTTTGGGTGGATGAAGAAGTACCCTTGCGCTTATTAGGTGCGGTCTCAGCGGATTTCTTGCCTTTGCCTCTTAGGTTCATCATTTTCGATTGAAAAGTTAGTGTTTTGGGTTGATTTTTGTGATGGGGATTTTTGAGAGATGATGATGTGAGATTTTGAGTAGATAAGATAAGGAAAATGAGAGATGGTGGGTGTGTTAATAAAGGAAAACGGCTGGAAGTCGAGCGGATAAGGGCCCGGCTCGGGCGGATTCTACGAGGTTTCAGCAAAAATTAAAGCAGATCCGAGCATCCCGTGCTGGAGACGAGCGTCTTGCTGAGAGGACGCGTGGATTCATAGTCAGGGATCCTGGAGATTTTGAGACCGGCTGGGGACGAGCGTATCGTGGAAGAGACGAGCGTCTTTTCTGGGTCGAGCGGATTCTCATCCAGTACAAATTTGTTTCCAAGGCTATGCTTAAGACAAGCGTCTTATAGGAGAGACGGGCGTCTTTCTTCTAGGTCGAGCGTCTCCTGAGGAATCCGCGCAGATTGCAGGTTAGTGTTGAATTATGCTCATGGCAAGGCTCGGGACAAGCGTCTTGCTCTTGGGATGAGCGTCTCGTGCCGTCTTTCTCAATCCCTTGTTCCTTTCATTCACAATCTTTCCCTTGCACCCTTTTGTGATTCCTTCTTATCTTATTCTGAAAATATGCTCAATAAATGGGTAAGAAACCCTCTCTCACTACTCTCATGTAAGGAAATGTAAGAAATGCGAAAGTATGTACAATATTATACAATGCGAAGATTAGGGGAAGGAAAGTTTTACAAATGATGGTTTGAGATAGGACTCCACCAAACTAGTTCAAATTGTTGAGATTCTTTATCCATAGAGCTCAAGGCTCAAAGGCTTGTGAACAAGCCCCAAATAAGCATAAGTATGGTTTGCTCAAATTCAAAAGAAAGCTTGGCCAAGGAAACTTGTCGTTCATTCTCTTTTTCACCTTTCTCTTGGCACTTGAATATTTGAAATGTTTCAAACCAACAAGCCCATGATTCTTGTCAACGCTAGGAGTGAAGCATGGCTCATTTTCGTCCGGAGACTTCCATTTACCATCTTCTTCTTTCATTTTAGTGATGATGATAGCATTTTGATTACTCAATCCTTCCAAGGTAGAAGGAGAATTCTCATAACATTGATGATCGGGTTCTTTAGAAGTTGAAATTGTGGATGCCAAATTTCCACAAGTGACTTCATTTGCAAGTTTGTTCTTGAGCTTTTCCACCAAGTACCCTTTATATGACGATTTGACTTTTTGGAGAAGATCCACCATATCATCTCCAACAATCATAGGTTCCATGGTGGGTGTGAAATGATCTTCATAGGCCATAAGGAAGAGGCATTCATCTTCTTCATGATAAGATATCTCAAATTTCTCAAGGATAGGCTCCTCAAGTAAAGTGATCTCACAAGTTTTCTCTTTCTTATTCCATAAGTTCTTGCAAAACATATAAGCTTCTTTCACGATCTCGTCGTCATGGCTATCCTCATAAGAATCATAAACGGGAGCTTCATCTCTCTTCAATAATCCTTCCTCACTATCTCAATATTCACATCAAAAGACACACCCTCATACTCACAAAGGCTAAGAGTATTCGGCTTACTCAACCTCGTGTCTTCTTCATCGAACACAACACTTTCGTACTCACAAGAGCTCAAAGGAATTGTCTCTTCCCACTTCTCATCTTCCATATCAAAGGTCACTCCTTCAAATTCGCATTCATGGACAATGTTGAAGGATTGGTGGGGAGTAGCCATTTGGGTTTTCTTCATTTGGGCAATTTGATTTGCCAACTCCTCACCATGGGTAACAATATTTTGAAGAACATTGTCTCTATTTTGGCTCTCCTCTAGCACTTGTTTGAAAAAGTTTTGTTGATCTCCCATCAATTGGAGGATCATACTTTGAATGTCAAAGTTAGGCTCATCTTTTTGTTGTGCGTGGGTGTAAAAGTGGTTGTATTGTAGTATTTGGAATTCATTGTGAGGTGGGTTTTGGATGGGTGGTTGTTGTGGATATTAGATATGGTGATTTTGGTGGGGAAATTTGGGGTAGTAGTTAGGATTTTCATTGTATGAGTAGTAAGGTAGGTTTGTGTTGACTTGCTTCTCAAACTCCCCATACCCATAGTCATACTCAAAAGATCCAACACATACTCCATATGTTAAGTCTTGAGCCATCATAGCTGAGACAAGGAAACAACTACAAGCATGGAAACTACACAAAAACGGTAAGAATAATCCTTGATGAACAAGTTCCTCAAGGTTAAAGCAAAATTGAAAATACACAAACAAGTAAGAACTTAATCACATAACACCGTCCCCGGCAACGGCGCCATTTTGATGAGAGTGTCGTTGGGCTCTCAATCAAACACATTTATAATTCTCAACAAACAACTAGTTAGTGGTTAAGTCGAGGTCGATCCACGGGACAGTGTGCTTTGGGTTATAAGTCTATCTATCTCAATTTATGCTAGTGTCACAATTGATTTGGGTTTGTAGTTATGTTCTAAATTAATGCAAGCAACAAAGTAGAACAAGCAAGTAAAAGTGTAGACAAATAATAAAGGATACTAGGATGTCATGGGATCATAGGGGATTCATGGGAGTTGATCATACAACATGTTCTCAATTAGATGAAAGCACTTATTGTTGTGATGGGATCGAGTTGGTGTATAAGCTTACAATCCCTAAGAAGGTTTGGGTCCCGGAGCCGAATCGATTAGATTGTACAACACCTACAAGTCGACTTAGTCCTTCCTATTCAACTATATGCATGGTCTAATGAGACTCAAGTTGGTGTATAAGCTTACAAGTCTCATTGAAAATATAGGTGATGTGTAAAAATGCAAGGATTCATAGGCTCGCATTTCATTAAACATAACATGTGCATAAGTTGAAATCACAACAAGCAAGCAAATTAATTATGAAAACATATTAGATTTAGCATGAATCATTCCCCATGTTGTATTTCCCTTAATTTCCCACTAATCCTAGTTAAGAGACTACTCACTCATCATCATGGGAAACATGTCATTAATGGTGTCAATCATTATAACAAGTGTAAACATGATCAGAGCTTAAGGAAATGAACAATAAAGAGTAAAGAGTAAAGTAATTATACCAAACTTAAGATGAACAAAATGGAAAAGAAGGAATAATAGAAGAGAACTTGATTGATTGATGAAGAGTTGTCAATTCTCAAATAATAACCCATTAATCTTCAATTACCCAATAATAAAGCTTGAACAATAATTAAGGAAAGATTTATATGTAATTTGTGGAATGATTGAAATTTATCTATTCTAATCTACTCCTAATCTAATCTATGAGGATTTCTATTATGGGAACCTCTTGATGTCCTCTTGATTATTAAAAATGGAATATATATATTAGTACATCATTAGGTTAAGTAAGGATAGATTAGTAAATAACAATGCAAGATTTTAAAGTGGGGAAATGCAAGTCTTACGAGGAGATGAGCATATCACGTCGCTAGTGCCACCACCATCCGCTCGGACCAGGAGAGGAGACGCTTGGATTGTGAGGGGAGAATCCGCTCGTCTTCAGCACGGGACACTCGGATTGTGCTATGCCAGTCCGCTCGTCTTGTGTCTAAGCCGCTCGGATTGTTGCACAGTGTGATCCTTTTGCTGCATGTCCTTTAGTCTTTGCATACTCCTTATGCTTGCTTTGTCGGTCGTCGTTCTTGCTTCCCCTTCATACTAGTCCCTCTAAGGTCGTCATCAATCTTCCAAATTAAATGTGCACGGGAGACGGGAGTTCCGCCTCATTGTCCTCTTTCCTACAAGTCATACAAAATGCACTAGGAAAGCAGAGTAGAAAGGATTTGACGGATATAATGGGCATGAAATGTTATAATAGTATGCAAAATAGGTTCAATTAAAGGACTAAATGTGCGCAATTAAGAGTCACATCAACCACGTAGAAAAACCCAAATTCTAAAATACAACACTAAAAATAATTATTTTTGATATTGAAAAATTATGAAAATAAAGATTTGATCAATAAATGTAAAAAAATCATTTAAAATGTTCCATATAAGTTTTTTAATGGTTTTTGGTTTTAGTATTTGATACTCATAGGCATCAATCTCATACCAACATCCCCCTTGAGTATGGGGTATGAAACCCCTATTTTGCCAAACAAACACCTAGTATGGGTTTGGCTCATTCCAAACAAATACATCATCTATATAATATAATAAAACAATAACCACAATATGTTTTTTTCCCTCCAAACCTCACTTTCACATTAAACATAGTTTTTAGAATCACTTCAAAATAGGCTCACTAACTAAATAGCCCAATACATGAGATTTCTTTTATGTTGCTAACATGAGATTTACAATAAGTTTAAGACGGATACTTTCGTCTAAAATACTAATAAGTTTGATTACTATTAAATTTTTTTTGGTGAAATGTGAGTATTATATATATCATATCGAGGGGAAAATTACAAGCATAGCATGCCTCTAATTACATAAGATTCTCACTCAACCAGTCTAGATCATTTACATTCAGTTTCAAATTTTCTCGACCTCTAATTATGAGTTTCACACCCTCAACAATCTATTCTGCAAGGTTGCCTGGTCTCATCAGTATACTGTCCACTTTGCACCTGTTCCTTTGATATTAGACATAATAGAAAGCACCCAGAATCAGAGCTGCCTGAACTCCTTTTTGTACCTTAGAGCCTCCCCTGTTGATACACCAGTCAAGACCATGATTCAGAGGGAACTGACATCCAGTCATCTGCTTCATAGCCATGATCACCCTCCTGCTGTACTGGCACTCAAAACATAAATGAGATAAGCTCTCATCTGACTGGCCATGGAAGAAGCATCTGTCATCTATCTCCATTCCATAGTGAACAAGCTTATCAACTGTGTTAAGAGCCCCATGAGCTACTAACCATCCATAAACTGATGTTTAGGGACAGCCCAAGTATTCCATACCACCTTATTTCAGGAGACTAATGGCCTGACATCCCTGAGCCATTCATAGCACCCTGCAGAAGTGTAACCAGTCGGTTGTACCACCCAATTCCCATACACAAACCCATGAGCAATATCCTGCTTGACTTTGCAAATCCTCCTCCAGACCCAGCTTGAATTTGCAGAGGGAGTATACTCCATCCAATCCTTCCTTTTAGATGATTCTGATGCACCCATTGAACCCAGATAGAGTCCCGTTTTTCAGCAACCCAAGCTACCAGTCTTCCAACCATGGCCTTATTTCACACCCCCTGATCTTTGATCCCTAAAAACCCCCCCCCCCCCCCCTCTTCCTTTGGCCTGCAGATTCTATCCTATGCCATAAGAGGTACCCTTCTGTATTCTATACCATTATCCCATAAGAAGTTCCTGCAGGCGGCCTCAATGCTCTTGATGATGCCCTTAGGTATAATGAACATAGAGGCCCAGTAGGAATGCAGAGTATTAAGGAATGATTTCACCAATAATAGTCTCCCAGCATAGAAGAATTTTCTTGCACCATAACTATGGATCCTCCCACAAATCTTCTCAACCAGGCAAGCACAATCCATTTTTTTGAGTCTAGTAGTTTGTATAAGCATTTCCAAATACTTAAAAGGTAACACCCCTTCAGTAAAGCCTGACACTCTTAGAATGTTTTGTTTGGTCTGATCCGGTACCCCTCTGAAATATGCATGAGATTTAGTAGCACTGATCTTCAAGCCATATGCTTTAGAGAAAGTTGAGAAGGACTGTTGTAGAAGCATCATAGACTAAGCCTGATACTATTTAAATTCAATACTATTATGTTTGAATATTTTTTTTTTACTATGAACTAAACGATGTTTTGTTGCCGATCTTAGTTTATCAAGTTATTATAACCTCCCCTTTTCTTATATGTGTAAATTGAATAATCTAACAACTAAAAAATTGGATTTGAAAAGTATTGGGTAAATGTCTTTAGAGACGGTCACACAATAAATTTATTACGAGATTATTTTATAATTTATAATACAAAACATTACCACGGCAACAAAACAAGTGAAAACACAGTTAAAAATAAAATGAGTGCATTTATCATAACAACAGATACAAAGCTAAAGAGTCATTTTGTGTCATAATTACAATATAATAAAGGTCATGAAAACGCATAAACGGGTACAGATTAGTAATATATATATATATATATATATCAATAACTTATTTAGAGACAAACTCGGATCTCTCAAATTGTTTTATTAGTTAATGACAATTATATGGATAAAATTTGATTATGACATTGTTTAAACAAGAATAAGAGGTCTGCATTAGAGAGTTTTAATTAGATGGTATTTAGTATTAGAGAAAAAAATGAGTAAGGGGTCTACACTTTTGATTGTCAAGGGCCTTGTTCTCAATCACAAATTATACTATGCGACCGTTGTATGGTGCGATTACATAAATATGACCATTTTATGGTAAAAATTTAGTGTTTATATTAAAAAATTACCACTATTTTGTTATTAAAAGTGACCACTTTTTAAATATAATCGTTTTTATACAAAATGTTCACTATTTCTTATAAATTAGTCATTTTTATCAGTTTCATCATACGAATGTCACAGGCAATAACTACGCAATTTAAATTCAAACCACTAGAAACATTTTATATATTTTTTTTATGATTTAATAAATAGTAAATACTTCTTTTAATAAATAGTAACTCATTGTTAGCACGTAAACGTGCGAAACAAATGTTCTAAACCTGCACGTTAGTTATTTTTATTAGTAGTATGGTTAATTATGGACTTTCCAATATATGTGAATGTGTGTTTCCTCTTTGAAAAACGTATGTGAATTATGCAAAGATTAAGTTGGTTGGTTATCTCACGTTTTCAATTCATAAAATTTGGAACTTTCCCTAACAGATGACAAACGGCCGCGGGGCATTGAGAGTGACTACGAATTTACTTATTGGGCTAAATCCGGATCGAGATATTTCGATTTTTTTGGTTGAGCTATGTCGAATTTCTGTCACCTATATGTGATAGTTCGATTCCGAGTAATAATGATTAAGTTATTAACGTATATATTTATTCATGTTTCTAAGTTATGATCAATGATTTGAAGTTAAACTCTTCACAGATGCTTATGAATATTTTAAACATATTAAGATATTTCATATATATATATACACAAATTATTTTAAAATAACTTTGAATGATATTTAAAATGCTTAAAAATATACCCGTACATCTTTGCACAGGTTTTAAGCTAGTATCTTTATGAGTTGAAACAAACACACCTAGAGGTAAATCTTGCAAACTTAATGTGCAAAGTCGATGACATTTGATCAATAAAAAGTTTGGTTGCTCCTTGTGTCGGGCATGACAATGTTAAAAAAATATACGTGTACATAGTTTTCAGATTTGCTCTAACACCAATTCTCATTTGAGATGAGAACAAGAGTTAGCTCAAGTGGTAAGAGCTCTCTTTTCCTAAGTATGAAATTGAGGATTCGATTCTCACCCGTGACATAGTGCGTTCATTTAAACCTAAAAAAAAATCTCATTTGAGATAAATATATACATCTTAAGCGTAAGAGGGATCAAACCTTATGAGAACACCGGGAGACGTTTTTAGACCCACTCGAGGTATTCAACAAGGAGACCCACTTTCGCCATATACATTTATTATGTGCGCCGAAATTTTAGCAAGATCTCTACAAGAAAATAGTGATGTTAGCTCTAGTGATATTGGTATTAGAATTGAGTAAAGTCCATAACAAGGACCTAAAGTATCTAAGAATGTAGCTATAAGGACCTTATGTTTAATAGTTAAGCAGTAAGGACCTAAGATACTATTTGTCGTTAACTTTGACCAACTTGTGAGTACATCCGTTAACTTTTATCGAGTTTGCTCTTTAAAATAAAAAAAATGCATGCAAATTTTAAAACTGTTCACCTCATTATTTGTCCTCTTCTTCAATCTTCACTCTCTCATCAAACTATTGTCCAAGTATCATTCTCCATTTCTACTACTTGGTCTCTTTCTAGTTTCAATCCTATTTTTTTTTTCATTACAACTTCTTTTATTATTAATAAAGAATTTTAAAAAATAAGTTCATATAATTTCTTTTAATTTGTAGCTTATATCAACGAGAGTGGCGTATATGTAGTTAGATTTGCTTTTAATTCACAAGATAATTTTACCAAAAACGGAAATGATAACTATTGACTGATACACCTAAAAGCGAAAAATGATAATTATTGACCAGGCGGAGGGAGTATTCTCTTGCATAAATTGGTATCTGGATCAGTCTAAATAATTCTAACATGCAATTATGCAAATTAATAGGAGTAATTTTTTCGAAAAGAACAATGTTTTGGTGTGTAACTAATATTTTGAGATTGAATATAACAAATTGTTTTCTTTTTTATTTTTTTTTAACCAGAATATTATAAAAAAAAATAGTGGGTGGATTAAGAATGAGTTATAACAAATTAATGCTTGACCGAAAAATGAAAAAAATAGGAGACAGATGCATTTTTATAAATTATATAAAAATAGTATAGTGGAAAAATAATTTTCTCACTTGTTCTGTGTGTGTGGTATTAGAATTATCAAGGTAAATGTATAATTCACAATTAAAAAAAAAAGAGTTAGAAAGATGAATGAGGTCCTTAACGATTAACTTGCGATAGTTCGGTTTCTTAACAATTAACTATGATAGTTCGGTCCTTAACGCTATATTTGTGCATACTATCATTTTCGCTAAAGCCTCTAATCAGAGTTGTAGAACTATTAAGTCTATTTTAGATAAATTTTGCACGATTTCCTAACAATTTGTTAATTTTGACAAATCCACTTTTCAATGCACTAGAAATATTGAGCGTTCTCTTCGTGAATCCTTTAGAGGCATTCTTCATATGAACGAGGAAGCTCATTTGGGTAAGTATTTAGGATGTCCTATAATTGATAGCAGAGTGACTAAAAGTACTTTCGAGAACATTATTCAATCTTCTTGCACTCAGTTATCAAAATGGAAAGCGAATTATTCTTTATCCCAAGCAGGTAGACTAGTTCTTGTCAATGCTAATTTAGTCGCGAAAGGAACTTTTCAGATGCAAAGCTTCCTCCTTCCTTCATCAATCCATAATAGATTAGATAAAATTAATAGAGACTTTCCTTGGAATAAGAATCCTTCCCAGCGTTCTCCTAGTTTGATTGGTTAGCATAAAGTTTGTTTACCAAAGTCGGTTGGTGGTTTAGGAATTAAATCTTCTGAAGCAGCTAATAAAGCTCTTCAAATGAAACTTTTATGGAAAATTCTTATCGATAACACTACTACAAATCCAGGCAACCACAACGGCCCTTTAACAACGCTTATTCACGAAAATCACCATAAGACGTTGTAGAATGGATGGCGCGAATTTTACTAAACTTAATTACAACGGTTATGTATTGTTAACCGTTGTTATTGGTTTTAACAATGGGTCAAACTTGCACAACCGTTGTTAATATAAAAACTAATAACAACAGTTTACTCTGTAATACATTATAACCATTGTTAATAATTTGGCGCAAAATTAGTGAAAAGTAATTACAACGGTTATATTAAAACCCGTTGTTAATACTTTTTAACAACGGTTTTCTAAGGAACCGTTGTTAATATATTATTTAATGACAACGGGTTTATGTGTAATAACCGTTGTCAATACTTTCCACAATATATACCACACAAACACAGATCAACTACAGCCACAAACACAAACACAAACACAAACACAAACACAAACACAAACACAAACACAAACACAAACACAAACACAAACACAAACACAAACACAAACACAAACACAAACACAAACACAAACACAAACACAAACACAAAACAACACTCTTTCTCATCGTCTCTTTCTCATCGTCGCTTTATTATCTTCGTCACTGTTGTTGTCATCGTCTCTTTCTTTCTCTAATTATCAGGTAAATATCTATCGCTTTATGGTTTTAGGTTTTGTCATCTCCGTCATTATTGTTCTTTCTCTAATTATTTTATTTGCATGTGTTTTTCTCGATCATTGTTCTTTCTCTAATTATTATTCGCTTAATTAGTTTTTCTGCGTTTATTAGTAAAACAAATTAAATAAAATAAAACAAAGAAGATGATGGAGAGGAATATATATAAACTTAATTAATTATATATATATATATATATATATATATATATATATATATATATATATATACATAAACTTATTTCATTGCTAAAAATATAATTCTTAGATGTTCATATAGGGATGCATTCTCTTCTATGATATTCATCCTCTCCTCTTTTGCTATTTGGAGGTTTCGTTCTGCAGGTGTAATATCGTCATATAGCTGCATTATCTGCGACTCTAACAAGCCATTTTTTTAGCGTCCTTGAGTGCGATCCGAGCTTCCTCAAGGTAGAGCCTGTACTTCCTCTCGATTTCCAGCAAGCGGCGTATGAAACTTTTGTTGTACTCGGTCATAATGCATGTAAAACGAATGGTATCATTTATTGTTGAAGGAAGTTTGGAGTTTATTAGGTTTTAAAGATTTAGGGTTTGGAGTTTAAGGGTGGAGATAGTGATATAATGGATTGGTTATTGAGATAATGGAATGAATTTATACTTAGTAATGTGTTGTTTGAATTGTTTTTTAATTAATATGTTTAGAAAGTTGTGTCATATCCTGCTTCAAATCTTATAACCCTTCTCATTTCATATATTGTGTCCTTTCATATGCAGGGATTTGGCAGTAATAATGCATGCATCGGAAGCATAAGGGGCAGTAATAATGCATGCATCTAGTAATATATAATTTATTTATTTATTTTAAAAAAAAATCAACAACAACGGTTATTTAAAAAAACCCGTTTTTAGTTATAACAACGGTTTTTTCTATTGTAACCGTTGTTATAACTTTCCCACCAAAAATTAGTCACACTTTCCACAACGAATGTCTCGTAACGACAACGGTTTTTAATCGTTGTTAATAGTTTTCACAACGGGTTTCTTAGAAAAACCAACCGTTGTTAAAACCTTTAACAACGGACGCTTTAACAACGGACGCTTTTTTATATAACAACGGTTTTTAACCGTTGTTATAGCCTGTATCTGTAGTAGTGTAAGGAAAGTATATGGGTCAAATTGGTAACTAAAAAAATACTTGAGAGTCTTCGGACTTTATTTAGAAAAAGACCGAGATGGCAGGTAGGTAATGGTACCAACATTAAGTTTTGGTCTGATAATTGAGTTTTTTCACACCCACATATAAGCAGTATGATTGATGATGATAGTAACAGTAACCGTGATTTTAATCTTTTGGTTAAAGATTTCATAACCTCTGACAAACAATGGGATGTTTACAAATTATCCAGTTTAGTGAATAACGATATTGTTAATCAGATTACTGACATTCACTACCACATAATGATATTCCAGACACCATCATTTGGGGGTTGTCCGTAGATGGAAATTTCTCTACCAAAACAACAACTTGGTTAGCGCAAGGTTTGTTCGATCAAACTCTTGACAAATGTAAATTTCAGTGGATTTGGAAATTGAATATTTCTCCAAAATTGAAATTTTTTCTTTGGAAAGCCTGTGTTGATGGCCTACCAACGAAAGGTAGACTTCTCAAAAGTCATATAATGTCCCACCTCATTGTGTTTTGTGCAACTATCCTATTGAAAACAAAGATCATTTCTTTTATGAACGTCCCTTGATTGAGTCTGTTATCCAATACATGAACATTACTAGTTTCAACAATTTTCTGTCAAATTACGATAATATTGCAAGTCAAAGTTTTATAATGAAACTTAATTATCTCAAAGACTTGCTTCCAAAAGATGATTTCATTAAAATTATTTTTATTTGGTGGAATGCTTGGTTTTATAGAAATGACATTATCTTTAATAATGTTCATATCAATATTAGCAAACTTATTACTATATGTAATAATAGCACTAAGACTTGGAATGAGACTAGACATAAGGATCTCAACAATTCCGAGAAAGACGAGTCAGGTAGAAACATTGCTAGTAAGGAAGAAATCTGGTGGGAGAAACCCAAAAACGGTTTCTTAAAACTAAATTTTGACGGATTAAAAATAGAAGGCAATAAAGCTGTTTTAGGATATTTTATAAGAGATCATAAAGGTAATGTCGTTTTGTTGGGAGCAAAAAAGTGCGGATCCAATAGTATTCTTGTTGCGGAAGCTCTCGCTTTAAAAGAAGGCATTTTAGCAGCTAAATACTTAGAAATCTCAAAGTTAATTGTTGAGGGTGATAATTTATGTGTTATTAACTCAATCCGTAATAATTGGCAAATTCCTTGGGAAATTTCTAGTATTATCAAAGATGAAGTGATAATTAAACACTGCTTTCGTGAAACCAACAAGGTTGCTGACTTCATGGCTTCTATTGGACATTCATGTCCAACTCTTTCGAGATGGTTTGAAAGCCGGTGGTTCAACTTACCTTCTCATTCGAAAAGATGAGATAAGTTGAAAAAAAAAATGAATAAGACAAAAACAAAATATATAGTGAAACCTACAAATTTGTCTTATATACACAAGTGAATAATACTTTACCCGTTTTAAAGTCCGTCTTAAGGAAGACTAACCATTGCCCATTGAGAAAATTTTGTGTCGTCTGATTATTATGGGAAAGAAAAATAATAGTGCAACATAGGCTAAAAACCACCATAAACCTGGGTGATGAAAGATTAGTAGTACTCAGGCATTCTTTTCTGATAAAAGTCTACACTAACAAATTTGATACTACCTAATTACAAAATCATTTGTTAAAAAGTTCCATCTCAAATTAAAAATGTTCTCCAGTTTCAATCCTTACTAGTATTAATGATTGATGAGCAACAAACTTGGTTTGTGAAGCGATGACGTCTACCTTGACCTCTTTTGCCCCGTCAGTCTCTTTTCATTCACATTCTCTTCCGTCATTTTTCCTTTGCCTTTTACATCTTTACTCGGAATCTTTTCTTCCTCATCACCCAGGTTGTCTTGTGGCATTAATTCTTGCATCTTCTTGTTCTCTTGAGCCGTCTTTTCATAGTACCATAGACGTCTATCAAACGCACTTTTATGATACAAATGGATGGGACTAACAACAGTGAGGTTACAAGTTTTTTCCTTCCAAATCAATACCCCCGAAATGTGACCCATTGGTTGAGGACATAATTCGATTTTCAACGTAAATATCCTTTTTTGTCCAGGTGAAAATCTGAGACTAGTTGGGAACACAGTTACGCTTGCTTTTTTGTCCAAACTCGTGTTAAAGAGTTTGATCTCAGATTCATAGTGTACCTCTTTTTCATCAATGTTTGTCAATTCTCTACCAAGTCTTCGTACACACTTTTCATGATTTTGGGTAAAAGATGCGGCAAAAGAAGGCAGATTTAAATGATCCACTTCCCGTTTCCCTTTGACATATTATTCCATATAATGTTCATAGGAAACATCATACACCAACCCTGGGTTCAGAGCATTTTTTAATTGCATTAACCCTGCCCCAAACATAAACTCGTCTCCAAAGAGATTGCGATCCGCAAAACTTGAAGCTACAAAAAAAAAAACAATTCAACCGGGAAAGAAATGATTTATTAATGTACACATAGTAATGGAAATGGAGCATGCTGACGTTACTATTCTTAATACCTTTGCTGTACTACTTGAAGGAAGGGCTGGTTTGGGTGTGTTAATGGAGGATATCAGTCTATATAATCAGGAAGGATAACCTCCAGACATCAATTTAAATGATCATATCCTCATGGAACATTAGAGGCTTTAACGATCCTTTTAAAGCAGCATGCAGCAAGAGGTTAGGGATTATCTTTTTGCTAATAAGGTTCAAGTCTTCGGACTTTTTGAAACCATAGTTAAACATAATATTGCTGCTGCTATTATCAGAAATAATTTCTCTTTTTTTTTTTTTTGTGTTATTAATATTATTCACATCATTATAATGGCAGAATATGGAAGTTCTAGATTGGTGACTGGGATTTCTTCCAGGGTTCAGGTTCATGATCAACTGGTCCATGTGGAAGTTCTACATCATGGGTCTAACAAGATTTTCCATATTACTATGGTGTATGGAAGTAATGGTGCTAGGGGTTATGGGTGATTTCAATATTGTTGGGGAGCTTTATCTAAAATGCTTTCTTTTAACCAATGCATACTTGATTGTACTCAGGATGACATTCACTGTTTCGGATGTGAACATACTTGGACTAATAAAAGAGGGCTAGATAGTAGAATTTGGTCTAAACTTGATAGGATGTTGATTAATCCTCAATGGTTGATTGACCATCCTAATACTCAGGCCAATATCTTCCCTTACTTATTACTATCAAGGAACAGCATCAACCTAAAAGGAGATTTAGTTTTTTGAATTGTTGGGTGGAGCACAAGGATTATGATACTATGGTCTTGCAAGCTTGGAATTCTCAAGTTAGTGGAAATGCAATGTTCAGAATATTTGCAAAGTTGAGGAATGTTAAAAGGGTTCTCTTGGACTTTGCATAAAAATAATTATACTGGAATTACAAGACTGTCAGATACAATTGCAAAGAGCTCCTCTTGACCAGGCTCTAATTGCAAAAGAAAAAGGGGTGCTGCAGGATTACATTATTTTTAATTTTTAAAAAAGCTGAAATGAGTTCTTTGATGCAGAGGCCAAAGATTCAGAACATTAAGTTCAATGATCCTTCAACTGGATATTTTTTCTCAAAAATTGCTGTTCGGAAGCACCAGAATTTGATTGGGAAAATCAAGGACAACATTGGACATTTAAAAGAGGGGCTTGCTGATGTGAATCAGGGTTTTGTGGATTATTATAGAAGTCTACTTGGAACCAAGCTGCACATTGAGAACGTCATTGCTCAAATGCTTGAGAAGAGCGTCATATCCATTAGTATTTTCTTTATCAAAGTTACGACTGTAGGAAGTCAGTAAGTACATGGAGGAATGATGATACTTGTGATCCGGATCGGGAACAACACCATCCACACTGGGGCTTAGGATCGGCAGCAAAGTCTAAATCTAAATAAGGATCAACCTGATTCTCATTAGGGCCGCCAGCGAACAAGAAGTCGATAGACTTATGCTCCTCAGCAGCCTTGGGGTTTGCCAGGAGCCAAGACGCTGCCTCAGCGTCATCGGAGTCAGAGTAATACTCGTCCCCAAAGAGCTTACTAATAGCAGCAGAGCTAGCAGCAGCGGCAGAAGAGGAGTCGGAATCAGGGTTAGGGTTAGGGCTGGGGTTGCGGAAGGGGTGTCAAAGAAAGGGACGAGAGGGAGACAGTCCTGGCGGCGAGCAAGGGGATTAACAGAGTGGATGTCGCAGTCACAGGAAGGACAAGGATGTGCAGCATCGGCCTTGCAGGTTACAGTAGCAGGGGAGTGCTTGGGGCCTATTCTGCCTTTTTTGTGAATATGGCCAGTGCAAGTGAAAGCTCAATAAATCTTTGAGCAATGCTGCATGGTGTTATCAGGCATTACCAAGTTGTCGTTGCTGCAACTCGAGTTATGGGAATTGGGAAAGATGGCAAATTGCCATGGACTCTTCCCTCCGATCTCAGATACTTTAAGGAGGTCACGACAACTACCTCAGTTGCTGGAATGAGGAATGCAGTGATCATGGGAAGGAAACTTGGGAAAGTATCCCTCTTAAGTATGGGCCTTTACCTGCTCAAATGGTTTTTCTTCTCACTTTTTTAAGCATTCTTGGAGCATTATCAAAGAGGATTTTTGTATCAAAAAAGGGAAATTACCTAAACAAGCCAATACTACTCTCTTGACTCTGATCCCTAAGAAGGCAGTGGTGTCAACTGCCCTTGACTATAGGCCAATTGCTTGTTGTACTGTTTTATACCAGGCTATTAGTAAAATCATATGTGCCAGACTTACGCCCATTTTACCCAGTCTCACTGGCAAGGAACAAGGAGCATTTGTGAAGGGAAGATGCATTTTTGAGAAAATTATACCAACCCAATCACTTGTTAAGGGCTATGGACAGGATGTCTCATAAAGGTGGACATAAGAAAGGCATTTGATTCCCTTCAATGGGAATTTGTTGCACAAATGATGAAGGTACTTAACTTTCCTGATCAGTTTGCAAATTGGGTTATTGGATGCATCACTTCAAAATGGTTTAGCTTGAAAATCAATGGTGACAATGTGGGTTTTTTCAAAGAGGAAAGTGGTCTTAGACAAGGAGATCCGCTATCTCCTTTCATCTTTGTTAGATCCTATCTAGAATTTTAAGGAGCATTAATAAGGAGGCACAGGTTTCCTATCATCCAAAATGTGGCAGAATTGGGCGTAATCACCTCAGCTTTGCAGACGATTTGATGATTTTTGTGAGATGACCTCCCCTCTGTTAGGACTGTTATTCATTCCTTGGATCAGTTAGCTAAAGTATCAGGATTATGTGCAAAAACCCTGATAAGACTAACATATACTGATATACATAGGAGGGGTGAAAGAAGAGGTTAAGAATAGTATTCTTATTATGGAAACTGGATACCTTGAAGGGACCTTCCCTTTCAAGTATCTGGGGGTTCCAATGAATGAGGGAAATTGAATACACACATGTTTTCTGATCTACTTAACAAAGTTCAGTCATCATTGAATGAATCACTGGTCTACCCACCTTTTGTCCTATGCTGGGAACTTAATTCAGTGGCTTTTGGTATGGAACAATACAGGTGTTCTACATATTACTTCCAAAAGGAATTATTAGGCTCATAAGCAAATTCTGCAGAATTTTTTGGTGGAACATTACTGAGGGCAGCAGGAAAATGATTACGAAGAGCTGGGTTTCCTGTTGTGCTCCTCATCAGGAAGTTTTTCAGATTAAAGAAGTGTTGTCCTGGAATATGTGTACACTTTGTAAGTGGCTTTGGATAATTGACAATCATTCTGAACGTGTTTGGAGTCAGTGGAACCTGGTCTATAATATTAAGCATGTTGGACTGGGGATGTAAAGAGCTACCACTCTGAAAGTTGGCGCAACATCATTCAGGTGAGAAATGTGCTGGTACAGAAAACAGGAGGTATTGCTAATGCTAAGGAATGTTTGCTTCAATGTGTCAGAAATGGGAAGTTTAGGACTGGGATGGGTTAAGATTGCAGGAAGAACTAAGAGTTTGAAAATCAACTTTTTTCCATAAGGATATCATAGAGGAGTTGAATACCTGTAGTAATGGCAGCAGATTTTGCCCTTGCAACAGGCCATTCGGGACGACTACTCAAAAGAGCCGTAAAGAGCCCTGCAACATGTGGAGTAGCCATGGATGTTCCTGTCATGATCTTTTGGCTCTCAAATAAATCTTCCTTTACAAATGAATTCTCATTCTCTTTTTTCTTCATGACGGAACCAAATGGAATGCTTTTTGGGTGGGAGCCAAGAATATTGCAGCCAGGGGCAACTAAATCCGGCTACAAGTCAATTAAAACATTCATGAATAGTCTAATTAAAGCATGAAGATAAAAGAAAAAGAAAAAAAATGAAAATAAATATGAAGTACCATAATTATTTCAGGACATTTTCGTGATGGTCCTCTACCCGTGAATTCTGGTACATAACTCCCTCTTGCATCTAAACCAGGAGTGCTCTTAGAGAAACTCACGTAAAGTTCCTCAAAGCTGTTCTCTCTAAATCTGTAGTTTACAAAAAATGTATAGTTTTCACTTCAGCAAGAATAAAGGCAACGTGAAGTATAACATAAGCAAGAGTAATATCACCAACACCTCCTATATTCTAGAAAACACCTAGAATCCTACTCAAAAAATCAACTTCCATCTAACGCCTTTATCTTGGTCTTATACTGGTAAATTGATAGTTGAATAACATTTAAAGAATTTAACGGTTCAAATATCGCGCCAAAAACATACCCAAGGTCTCGCCAGTCGTTAATCCTTTTACAATTATCACAGCTCAGACGCACCATTGGCCACTGGGTTGTAGTTAATAAATACAAGTTCATCCTGTGTTTCTTCAAGGGGCGTATCCACTTGACAAGATTCTGATATGCAACTAAAATTCCTTCTTTATCTTTTGGAAGGTTCCGCAAAACTCTGCATCATAATCATATCAACAATATGAATTTGTTAAAAAAGATATCAATATATTTGAATTATATTGGTAATTTAATATAAATATACATAATATTTTTCACCTCAAAGGACGAAACTGAGTCTCGACAATGTTCATAGATATCCCCTAGGTCATCAGCAAAATAGCAGAAATTATGTTACTCCATGTCTCCAAATGTATAGTATAGAAGTGAAAAATAGTTGGAAATATACAAAGACTCGTATACTACCTCAATTTCATCCAATATGTTTATCTCCTCATTTTTGTCATTTACAACTGTTCTTAAGATCTTGACATGTTTAGGGAGTTCTCTTTTGGTTTTTGTGTACCTAGAGTCACTTTAGTAATTAAGTTCTTGCCAGTAGTGCAAGCCCCTACATTAACACACCAAGGATATCCATATAGCAAGGATTCGCTCGCTGGCCCATCATTACCGGCCGGGACACAAGTCAAGATGTTGTTCCTAAAAGCTTCAAGGGTCCTTTGAGCTAAAATATCATCATCAAAGCTCCACTTAGCATCAAAATCCTTAAAACTAACTCCACGCAATCCTTGAGACATTGAAATAACCCTAACTTCATCTTTTATTGCTAAATCCACGGCTCTTGCAAGCATCTCCTCGTCTCGCTTACATTCTATGCATCCAACCGCATATAAATGCAATTGTGCATCCGGAACAACTCCTCTAATCGTCCCTTCTTGACATAATCCAAAAAAATCAGCTGGTTGAGGTTTTCCGGCTAGAATTGAGGCACATAGAAATCCATGTCCGGACAACTTTGTTTCTTGATCACAATCATGAACCGATTGCAATATTGGTGTCCTATATGTTAAGAAGTCAGAATAAAATTGAAAGTATAATGTTTGTAACTCGTAAACAATTTCAAAAGGTAATTAGCTACCTTTTAAATGCATCGTAATCATTGGAACAAATCTCTGATTGATAATATGAATCAATAACGCCTACTTTAACTCCAGTAGTTTTTTCTAAAACCCCTTCAAGACCTTCTATTTCACTGTTATTAGAAACCAATGGAAGTCCAATGAAATCCATGGAATTATACGTTTGATCTTGGACGATGCAATCCTGTTCATCATCGCATCTCTCTATATGCTGCACTGAACAAAAGAATACAAGTAGAGGAATAATTTTCAATCAAACATAACTTGCTCAAAAGGAGTTTTAAGTTTCGCTAAATGTTAGCTTTCTCAAATTTTATATGGAAAAAGCTCTTGCATCTAAACATCTCATTATGACTATTTCAGAGCTATAACAACTATAATTTCCGCACACTTATCAAATTGTAGCAACGGCACTGTACTACCAACTGCTTTTTATACAACTTAAGAGTAGAGTATCGGATAGTATAGACACATCTATTTTATGAAGAGGTTTCAGAGTTTTAGTCTAAGTTAAAGTTTCGAAGTGTTCTCTCTTGTTGTCTTGTGCAACATAGCTGCTAACTACAGTCTAGCCAACTGGATGCAATAACTGATAAAAAAAAAAACAGAGACAAAAAAATAAGATTTGAAAAGGCTTGAATCAATGTTGGTGATTCGAGTTAAAACACACGAATTTAAATGTAGTTGGGGATTAATCAAACTGGCGCAGTAACAAAAGATCCTTCCTCACAAGAGTCTTAATTCCTTATCCGCCAAATCTAAGTATCACTTATGATGTCTCCCTTGTGAAGCACCTGTTTCTTCCTTAATTATACAGGCATCCTTAAATCTCTTCAATTCCTACATGCTGGAATAATGCCGATTGATATAGGCATCCTTAAGGGTGTGTTTGATAGCAAAAATGGAAGGAAAGGGAAGGGAGGGGGAAGGAGGGAAGGGAAAGGGAGAGAAAGGAAGGTGAGGGGGAATGGAGTGTGGGTGTTTGGATACAATTTCCCTCCAAATCTTACCTATTATGGAGAGATTTTAATTAGGCTTGGAGGAGAGAAATTGAATCCCTTCAAATCACTCCCCCTTCATTTCCCTCCACCCTCATTTGCTATCCAAACAAGAGATTTTAAATTCCCTGCTCTCCCTCCCTTTCTTTTCCCTCCAAACACACCCTAAATCTCTTCAATTCCTACATGCTGGAATAATGCCGAGACTATTCCACTCATCGTTTACAAATGTATTTCAACTGAAGATTGGTCTACTTCCCCACTTTTGTTTTACCACTCATACTGTTTCACGCCTGCTGACACTGTGGTTGGTTTAAGACTACAATATCCATATGACTTTGTATACTGTTTCATATACTGCATTTTGCAATGAGCCAAGTTGACGCCAAAAATCATATACCGTGTTCTTCAAAGAGCTACATTGACGCCACAATGCCACAATTCATATACGGCCTTCCTCAATCGCCACAATTCATAGACTGCCTTACTCTTAACATACAAAATGCATCCCTTCTTTAATTTAAAAAAAAAAAAAAAAAAAAGAGAACATGTGAGATTACTTACAGTTTAGTGAGTGACTAGTGGTGGCCGTAGTCAATTTGCTGAACTCTTGATCATGCTCATAGTCCTCATAATTGGAACATTCCTTTAACATTTCTTCAATTTGTCCATTTGTATAGCTGAATGAAAAAAACAAGGTAGCACTAAGAACAGAATGAAATCATACCTTCAGTCTCCTCTACTCCTTGTCTGAGTAAAAATCGACATTGAAAAGAAGATTAAATAGTTTGATGAGAAGAATATTTAACATTAACAGAAGATATCATTAGTCATTACCTTCATCAAACAAAAACGGTCTATATTGATCGAAGTCGCACGTGAAATATATTTTACAAAACTTGTTGTTGCTTTTATTAAAAATAAATCAAGTGTAACAATACTTACAGAGTTGAGAGTGATTTATGGTAGTTGTAGTTGATTTGCTCGACTCATTACCATGCTCATGTGTCTCGCAAAGAGAGTATTCCTTAAGCATTTCTTCAAGTTTGTCCATCTATGTAGCTGCATAAAAGAAAAGGCAAAAGAAGAAACAAGTTACCACTATGATCAAACAATCCTACATTTTACAACTATGAACATAATTAAATCATATCTTCATTCTCCTCTAATCCTTCTCTAAGTAAAAAACCGACATTGAAAAGAAGATTAAATTGTTTGATGAGAAGAATAGCTAACAGAAGAGATGATAATTTTACTAAGAAATAAATGTATTTATGTGGAAAGACATCTTCATTCAGTAAGATCTGATCATTTCATTCACTATAGATCATTAACTATCTTTTTCAATTTAATCAGCTATCTTGCTTCAGTCCTCATAACCAACATTTCATCCCTAACAATCCGACCATCGTTTGCTGCCTATAGTACTCCGATACCACATACATGTGTGATGTGTTGAATGCTCCACACTCGCATATAGTTCATTTTAAACACACACTAGTTTTAGCCGAATCTAAGTAGGTTGTTGCCCACACCAAGGCCGCTCTCCCCATCCAAACCCACCACAGTCGTTGTGTTCCCCAACCCTCGAATTCTATCTCCCATATCCCCTTTAATATCTCCGAGACCGCTGTCCCCCACCCCAATATCCATAATGGGTACTCCTTAATTCCACCCATCTCTATCATTTACAAGGAAGGCCAATGGACATACATTTACAGAAAATCACCCATAATCTCGAAATAACAAGGAACTATAACTCTAATCATTTCGAATTTCAATAAATCCCAAAGAAAATGTAACATAATGGTCCACATGTAGCTTGTATCTCCAAGTATCAGTAAAAAAGATTTCAACTTTACCAAGAAATTGTTGTTATTTTAACAATTTATACATTTATTTTTAAGTTAGGCTTATAAACAATAATGTAATTTCAGAAAATGTGTTAAAGTTTTTTAAAAAAGATGGCAGCTTTGACAAGGAATTGTAGTTTCTTGAACAATCAAGTACGATGAAATGGTGCTAGACTGCTAGTAAGCTAAATTTGAATCACCAAGTGAAAACTTACCTGAGAAGATGAGACAAGTTGAGGTGAGATTTTCACTTTTCAGACAACACAATAATTCAGAATTGTAGGTCTTGTTTAAGACACTCTTAACTTAAAATCCACACCACAATTTCATTTTAATATTATTTAAAATAGTTGTGAGTGTTGTTTAATTTATGGTCTTAAATAAGAGTTCGTGTTTTTTTTTTTATTTTAAAGGAGGTTTAGAACCAAACAAATTAACAATTAAATATTAATACCCTGCTGGTATTATCTAACTTAAGAGAAGGCCTGACAAAATTAACCCGATCCGAATAACCCGATCGGATGTCCGAACTCAAGACCTGAACTTGACTCGTACTGATATAACCCGCCCTAATGTTTATTGTTGCAAATTAATTATTATCCACAAATAACTTTATCATAGCTAGCCTGAAAAGGACCCGAACCTGAAATGACCTGATATGACCCGACCCGACCCAAAGTCTACAAACCCAAAATACCCAAACCCAAAATTGATCCGAACTGACCCGTTTGTCAAGTCAACTTACGAGTTACTATCTTAATAGTCTATTTAAGTGAAATTAACTCATGTCCAAGGCCAACAACATAAGTTACAAAAAAATGAAAATCATAGTATGCTTCCATCACCCATAATCTCGAAATAACAAAGGAAATATAACCCAGGTTCGTCTTTGAGGGTGTGCGGCCCATGCGATAGTACATGCCCTCGAAATTTTGGCCCAAAATTCGTCTTGCGGAGCCTGGCCAAAAAACATGAAAATCTGAAATAAAAACGTTTGAAACATGAATTTTACTCATATTATTTAGGGCTTTAATTTTTTTTTACAGCTAATGTAGTCTAGTGGTTATTAATTTAGCACAAATACTATCCTACAACCAGTTGTATAATAGCATTATACAACTGCATCAAAGTTATCGAGCTCTCACACAAAGCTGTTGAGTTATTTTAAAAGTTATTGAGCTATTTTACGAAGTTATTGAGCTTAATAATTATTCTGTTAAGCTCAATAACTTTGTACCATGGCTTGATAATTTTGTTAATAGAGCTCGACAACTTTATAACAAAGCTCAACAATATTGAATAAGTTGTATATACAACCGATTGTATAATACATTAACTGTTAATTTAGTGTTAAGTTTGATGTAGAATACGCCCCAATTCCCAAGTTCCACTAATATGGCTGCCATTTTTTTTTCACAAACTTAAGGATTTGAGGTGAGTTAGTATTTCTTTCACTTCAATCATTTTTGTTAGGGTATAAAATAAACGGAAAATTCACGTGGTACCCTTAAACTTTGTCATTTTGTACGTGGTAACCAACTTTTTAAGTTTGTGTATATGATACCCTCCATGTTTGATTTTCATGAACAACATGCCTTTTTTGTCGCTATAAAAAAACTCAATTGTGCATAACTCCTAAATTGGAATTCAGAATCAGCCAAATTTTTTTCTTAAAATGATTATCTTGTCATAATCTACGATTTGAGAAAAAAAAATCGTCGACTGACATTTTATAAGGTTTTTTTTAACGAAAATCTCAAATCAACCATATATTTCTATCTTAAATTTCCGAATGACCACTTTCTTTTTATCAATTTATAGATCTCGAAGAGGTAATCAGTTAGGAAAAAAAATTAGTCAAATCCGATTTTTGTTCTATGATTTATACTCAATTGAAAATTTTAAACACAATAAAAAGGGCACGTTGTGCTTGAAAATCAAATCTCAAGGATATCATGTGCATAAACTTAAAAAGTTGGGTACCAAGTACAAAATGACAAAGTTCAAGGGTACCACGTGAATTTTCCGTAAAATAAATATAATACCCCAGACAAACTGGCACGGTTGACGAGCCTTGATGGCCCACTCGGGTCTAAAAGACTTTAAAATCCGAATATTACTTAGACGGAGAACCTCTTAATCTAGATATCCGCCAGACAAGTCATGCTAGTGACATCATTGGAGTGATGTCACTTAATAACATCATCCCAATGATATCACTCATCTACTTACCACCTCCATATATACAATACTTGGAGTTAGAGGTGGACTTGGGGGCGGTTCAGCATGGGGCGTGCTGGGTTAGGGGGAGGGTCGAGCTCACACTGTGGGCTGGGTGATGTCGTGCTAAAAGCGGGCCAGGCTGGAGATTGGTGGCCTTGAATCGGCACGGGTGAGTGATGGGTTAGCGAGCTGGGTGCGGGCCGGACAGTTGGTCCTTTTTTTTGTTATTTAGTGTTGTAAATTGTAATAATCGTTATTTTTAAACTAGGAGCATTTAGTTGTAATATCGTTATTTGTAAACTGTCGATATTAGTTACTCCCTCTTATCCTCCATAACATTCCCCTTTTGTTTTGACACAAAGATTAAGGAAGCACACTATCCTACTATATGATTAAATTGGACCACACAAACACACTACCTCGCCATAGAACTAAATTCTTACCACAAACACTTCCCAAACATAGAAATAGGGAAGAAATTGTGAACACACGGAAAAGGAAATAGGGAGAGTTATTCAGAATAGGAGGAAGTATTTAGTTGTTATTTTTTTTTTGGTAAGTTTTAGTTATTTAGTGTTTAAAAATAGAAAAAAAAGGCTTGATCGAAATTAATGTAGCTCTTTAAAACGATATCAAATATTTTTATTATTTTTCAAATTACGTTAATTTGGATGTCTGCGTATCTCAAAAGAATCAAAACCCACGTAGTTCTTCACTTCTCTTACTTATCTTTATGGCGGACTGGCGGTGTTGGGCAGTAATCAATCTTCATCGGTTTCGACGGGAGTTTCGGCACGGAAGAAGCATCGGTTGTCAATAATTCATTTGTATCACTTTCTTCTTCTTCATCATTATCTCCTTAACATCTTTTTTCCGCTTGATCCCAAGTTTTTTTTCACACACACATTTTGACGGTTTTTGAGTCCTAGCTTGATCTTTTTTCATCTAGAACCCTTCTACCTCCACTAAAAGTAGACTTGGACGCACCGGTAGTACTGGGCACTACTAGTACATCCCTAACAACTTTGGATAATATGAGAAATTGGGCGGAGTGATTCCTCCACCGTGTTAGAATCTCGGATTGTTGCCCCCCAACGGAACGATGGTCAAAGTTTAAATATTCGGTTATAGTATAAGCGGTGGAAGATGTTCTAGAAGTAGTACTAGTTGATTGTGTTTTGTTAAGAGTTACAAGCTATTGGGCGGTTAAAAATAGTCTTAGTCGGCATTATTTTAGACTTCTTAGAACTAGATCCACATTCCCCCGCAAGTTCATTTTCATAAAGAGCATATAATTGATGCACAATATGAAACCTAAAATTTTGTAATAAAAATATAACATGTCTTTTAAACCACTTGCTTTAACACATAGAACAAATATCAAACCAACACAATAAATAGTGGGAAATTGAATAAAATAATCTAACCATTTTTTCTTCATTTTAGCAAAAACCGATCTTAAGCAATCTACATTTTCACATTGTTTCATTGCATCAACGATGAAGCAACATCGCAAAATAACACAATGACATTAAGGTTATAAACTTGAGAAAAAACATTTGTTACATCTTTAAAACTTTTAACAAATCGCATACATGTTTGGCAAGTAACCACATAGATTCATTAATTAAGTTGACATTGTCTTTATGAGCCTCGTGTTCATTATACAAATGAGTGATAACATCTTTATATCTGATAGCATCAAATAGCATTTTATGAGTTGAACTCCATCTTTTTGGTGTATCTAATGACCATTTCTTAGGCCTTAACTCCAGACGTTTACACAATCAATAAATTCACATCTAAAATTCATTTCATTTCTAATCCATTTAATTACACTTCTAATTGGGTATAATAAAGGAAATAACGAAGATATACCTTCTTATGCGGATGACTTAATAATGTAAGCACAACATCTAACATGGACAAGTTATCCTTTGAACAACATTTTCATTTGTAATTTAACATTATCAATGCATTTTGGGTTGTGGAAGCATTATCAAAATAAATAGACATAATTTTGTTGCTTAACTTAAACTCGGTAATTGTGTTGTTAATACGAGTGAAAATATTATAATTGGTGTATTGTTCTTCCATTAAATCAAAAGTAATTATACGTTTATCTAATCTAAAATCATTACCAATCCAATGTAAAATAATATATAAATAGGGTTCAGCTTGTTTAGATGTCCAACAATCACTTTCATATGATGAAAAACAAACACGGTTTTCATATGATGAAAAATAAAGCAATCAATTCATTTTTAGCTCGTTCATATTGAGATTTAGTACGCTTTTTTAAATGTTTTTCTTGACACTTTATAATACAAAAGGTTGTAAAGATAATTTAACAAATTCTTCTAATTCTTTAGAATCATCATAAGTAAAAGGTTGCTCGATCATACAAACATATTTAGCCATCTTATCAACCACAGTTTTTCGGTTATAAAAGACCGGTTAACCTCCACCGGGCATCGAAGATGCATAGCCACCAATTGTCGGGTGTTTTGCCTTTCGTCCGCTGATTTTGTGTTTCGACAATTAGTTCATGCTTTCATTCCAAGTGACTGGTCAAAGTTCTCGTTCCGTTCCTTCTTCCATTAATAAGGGACGACTCCCCCTCCCCCGCGGAACAAACTTTACAAGAGAATGTAAAGTTGATTTCTTTACCTTGTATTTGACCGTCACAAGGCACTTTCTCATAATACAACCAAACCAAAGAATAATCGTCTTGTCTTCCACCTTTTTTCTTGGTAGTGTCGGTACTAGTCGAATCCGAATCAACAAAAGTTTAAGATGTTGGAATATGTGTCCTCCGACAATAATGCGATCACAACTGTCGATCATGATGATCACATGTTTAAATCTCATTTTAAGAATACATGTGGGATGTAATATTTTGATCGGTGATCCACACATATCGGTAATGATTGGCCGACTAGAGTTTGACATTCGTCGTGCGACGGTGGTGATCGATTGATCCCCTTAGGTCATACCTATAGGGAAATACTCTTAATCGATTATTTAATTAATCGTATGCCGATACGAGTTAATTAAATTGCTTAAAATTGACGGGTAATTTTGTGAGTAAAGTTAACGTGTCTTATTGTAATTTGATTAAATGAGATACGGTCTAAGTAATCGAATTGTTTTATTACTTAGATAAAATTATTGTTTACGGAACAATTGAAATTGAAATTGGATGAATAATTTATTATAAATACAAGACGTTGTAATTTATAATTTGATAAACCGTTTTGGTACAAGTAATTACGAATTACTAGTCGATTTTGTATATGACATATTTTATGAGTATGTTGATTTTTAATATGTTAAAAATACATTACAATTTCATATGTCAAGTAACATGTCACATATGTTACAATTGACAAATGACAAAAATAAAATGGACCTCCCATTTTATATATGTGCCGAAAATGGAGGGGATTATGGTTGATATTGTGTTAATTATTTTTAAGTGGAAAACACAATAATTACCTATTGTCTTAGCCTTCCATACCTATTATTTCTTGGGTAGAAAAACTAGCTCATGCATTGGGCATACTCCTCCCCTCCAACCGGTTTTGCATGAGAAAAAGGCAAGGGTTTTTCCTCTCCATTATTCATTCATCTTTTATGATATAATTTATAGTGTAAGAAATTACTAATCTCTCTACATCTTATGAAACTTTTAGAGAAATAAAAACCTCACAAAAGCTCCTCTCTTGACCGAAATATTCAAGGGAAAATACAAAATATTTTTGTGTCAATTTTATAGTAAGACTTCTATTATTTCTAGTACAAAATAATATTGGTTATTAAGAGGTTTCCTTGGGTATTCACTTTTGGGAGAGGTTCTAATTTGGACCTTTTGTTCATCCGTTTTAAGGAAAGCTCAAGAACTAACAAATAGGTGAATTTGTTGGTGCCCATTAATCCGAAATCATATAGTAAGATTGATGATTTCTTCTCTTATCTTGTTTTGGTTTGCATGCATAAGATCTAGCTTTTATTTTATGACTAAATAAATGTCACATATATGAATATGTAAAGTAATGGTATTAGTGAATCCTAACAAGCGGTATCATGAGCCTAAGGTTGTTTGCATGCAAATCGGTTTATAGTTTTTCCGAGTTATATGATTAACATACAAAACTAATTAATTTGGTTTTATGAAGATAAACCTAAAAATAACCTTGCATGTTATAAGTTTCTGGTCCTAAGTGATTTTTAGGACATTTTGGTTTATTTATGGATTTTATTGTTCATTTTATATAATATTGGCATTAAAATGTGATTTTTTATGATAAAAATGTCATTTTTGGACGAAAAATAGCTAAACTTCGATTTTTTCAGTGGTTTTTGGATATTTTTTCACATATATTATCTACTGATGGCCTGTAAAGTTTCATGATAAAATGAGTTGTTTTGCTCGAAATATGGTTTTTTCAAGGTAAAATCGTATTTAAATGGGTAAATAAGTTAATATGAGTTATATTTTGAATCTGGTCATGAAAATTTAGTATGTTGTTACATGCAATTTTACAAGATGTGTGTAAAACATTTGGCTATAATGAAGTCTTTATGCATGATTTATGAATTTTTGATGAAAAATCACATAAATAGTGACTATAATTGGTAATAATGCTAAAACATACTTCATGACTAAAGAAAAAACGTAACATGTTGCATTTTATCATATATTTCAGATCTAAAAGTGAAAATTTGATGAAAATAATTTTTCTCATGTTTTTATGGTCATAATTGTTAAAACCGATAAACAAAGAACATTGTTTTTCTCGATAAATTTTGAAATTTTTAACCTAAGTTTTGAACATTATGAGTGTCATGGTATTTTTCCAGAATATTCATGAGTTTAAATTTCAAATTTCGAAATTATTTGAAATTTTTATAATTTAATTTGAAGTTTATAGCATAATTTTGTATTTTGGGTCCATTTATGAACAATATTAAGAAATCAAGGTTAATTATTGTCAAAATGTTAGTGGAGACTAATTTTGAGTCCTAATATGGTTAGGTTAATTAACTTGTACATAAATATGAATTTATGTAATTATTGTGATTTTAAAAGGTTAGATCACGCAAATCCGTAAAAACCGATTAATATGCGATATTGGCTCTTTAAAGGCGATTTAGCATAAAATCTAGCATGTTCATACATATTATAATGCTGCATTTTATTTATGATTGTCATATTTTAATTTTATGTAATTTTTTAATTATGTAATTTTACTTAGTATGACCTTAGTTTTAATTGGTATTACCCGAAATGTATGGGAATATCGATTCGGTTGTAATTATTGTGATCTCGTATCACCGTTTTGTAATTTAATAGATTTATTTTTATTTTTATTACAAATGTATAATAGGAAATTATGTAATTCATTTTCTAATTTATTTATTCCGGAGTTCCTTGAAAACGATGCCACTCGAGAAGGCGATCTATCAAAGAGAGTGTTGCCTTGAAATGCGTGACAAGATCGAAGCTCAAGGGACCAAAGGAGTTGGTTTCCGAATTTGTAATAGTTTATTAGATTTACTATTTTAGGAAGGCCATACTAGGATTTTATTTTCATGCTTTGCATTTTATTTATATGTTGCATGCATCGCTAAATCGCCATAACTAAACATGCATTTTAATCGAGTTTATCGACCGTGTCAATTACAATTATCGTAGTTCACCGCTTTAGTTCACTTAAAACGTGATAGATAATAAATTGACATGACCTCTCGCTAAAATAAACAATTGAGACTTGCTTACCAAAAATTAGAAACCATGAAAACCTATTTCGTGAGGGAGTGCACTCGGCCTTACCGGGATACAAACCTTGCTACGTAGGGGAAGTGGGTGATAAATGTCTACCCACCGAATTTATAAAGATAAGGGTTGTATTCGGCTTTACCGATGCCCAAGTTGATGTAAATTTGGATCATGGACACATTTATTCGAAATTTGGGTTGAACTCAATGAAAGTATTCTCGACGGTTGCCGGATGTGTTTCGGGCTAAAGATAAATATTAATGTAATTTTATCGACCAAGAGTTCTAAAAGTAGAATCGATTAAAGAGTTAATCCACCGAGTTATATTGATAAGGGATGAATCGGCCCTACCGTGCCCAAGTTAATATGAATTTGGATCTTGGAATCATTTATTATAGTTGGGTAGAGGTCACTATATAAATGCTCATATCTTGTTAAATTATTTACAAGTATTATTATAACGATAAATGTTTTTTGTTTTCATTATTCCGTTAATCATATTGTTCTAATTCCTTACCTCAAATTATATACGATATCATTTCGATTTTAATTCAAATCTCCATTAAAACATCGTAACTAAAGACAAATATGAATTTTCTTCTAAAACCTCGTGTTATCCAGTGGAAGGATCTCTTGTAAAGAGTATAGATAAAAGATATTCATGATCAAAAGGGTTTTTGATTCTTGACTAACATATCTACTTACAATGAATTGTTTCTCATATGCTTAATTGAATTAAGTACTTTGAAACGTTAAATCATTTTGGTAACTAGATTTGTAGGAAATCAAAATTGACCAAAATACCGCAACCACTTCAATGAAAGTTTTAAGACTAAACGGATGAATTGAAGAGTAGTCTTCATGAAATTCAATTTTGCTTCTCTTAGCAAAGACTCATTGAAATGAGTGGGAGCATTCTCTTAAACCGTTAAGAAAAGGACGAGGTTCAAAGAAGTAAAATTAGAATGGAATTGATACAAGGTAATGTTAAAAGTAACGTTATTGAGAATAACAATACTAAACCTATCAATCCCGACCGATAAAGTTTCCATTGTCTTAATTGTTGGACGCTAGAAAGGAAACTACCCCAAATTATTGAAGAATCAACAAGTTAGTTGTGAGACATCTAATGGGACCTTCTTCTTTAAATGTTTATTTGATTGACATAAATTTTGCTAATACTACTTCGTCAATATTAGAAACCGATGGTGGTTTTCATCATTGTATTTGATACATAGGATGATTAGAATATGACGACTAGCAACAATGATGTTGAGAGATAGAGTCATTGTGTACTCAATCTAGTTTTTGGGTTTAAAGTTGTACTTAATTGTGACTATTAAGTGCATAAACTCTAAATAAGAATATAAACTTGTTAAGATACAAAAGAGGTTTCACTTTTGTGACCCTATACACCATGATTTGATGTATGGCTAGCCCATTATCAAGGTGATTATATTCTAAACCAAACTAGAATGACATATCATGTAGATGATGCAAGACTCAAATTGATAACCCAAGATTAAACCTTAAATTCTGGAATGATGAACGCAAAGAGTTATCGAGTACTCTTGGAACCATTAGATTGTTAATCTTATGGTATATGCGTATCTTGTATTCAAAGCAAGATGTCTCGTGCTTTTGGTTGAAAAGGAGATCGAGGTTGTAAATCATTGATCCAAAATAGGTTGATCATTTTCTTTTACCAACGATTTAAGTTGGCACTAATGTGTTCACTTAATAAGGTAAATAGAGAAATCTTTGAAGAAGTTCAAAGAGTTCCAGGAATCACGATTTAGTCGTGATGGGACTATCAAAGTCAAGACTTTGATATAAGCCAAAGAAAATGTGATATAGTATCACAAGTTAATCTCTCTTAGCACGCATTATGGGATAATGTGTGGTTGGATAAGAAATCAAACGATATTCGATATGGTTTGCACTTTAATCAAGTTACTTTGAGTTACTTGATCCTTTTGGGGATTTCATCATTTTGTCTAAATTATTTTTCCACTAAATCTAAAACGAATCATATGAGATATGAAATGGTAGGGTACCATGCTTGTAAGTTTTCACAAGAAACAAATGCTCATTTTTCCTTACAATAATCACGAGTACAACGGGTTTGTGGCTCGTGAAGCTGTCTTTCTAGAATACAAGTTTATTTCTAGAAGACAGAGTGGGAGAAAATATTCAAGAGCCACAAAAGAATTGTGTCAAAAATTGTATGAAATTGTATGTCGCAAGAAACTGTATTTTCTTGGCTACATGACGTTGTTTCTTCGAAACCTAGGAGGTCAAATTCATCACTTGTTGAAGATGATGAATACATGTTAGTTTTAAGAAAGTAAAGAGCTTACAACTTACAAAGAAATTGTTTGATTCAAGTTACTTCTGGAAAGTAATGAATATATGACTTACATGAGAGTGTTTAAGTCACAACTCAATACAAGGCTTGGAGCCATGAAAATCCGAAATAAATTCCAAGTGAATTGTTAGATATCAAAGCTTGATTGGTGGCAAAGGATTTTGCACTAGTTGAAATGCTTAAGTCTATTTGGATCTTCTTAGGGATTGTGTTTCATTATGATGATATACATATAGCGAGTGAATCTAAAACCCACTTCTTCAATTAGAAGGAATGTATTCAATACATGTCTTGAGTTTTGTAGATTCCTGCAATCCTAAGATAATGTGAAACTTAAGGTCTTAAGTAGGACATCAATGAGTTGGAATCAATGTTTTGATCATGTTATAAAACTTTTCTCGATAAGTCGAGAAGTTGTGTTTATACATGGAGTTTAGTGGGAGTTACGATAATTTTAAATAGTCTTATATGTGGATGACATATTGATCATTGGGAATGATTTAAGACTTTTGGAGTATTATAATACATCTTTAATATCCGGATTTATGGAGATAAATCTACATGATATTAGCGTCAAATAAGAAGTCTTATGTTGATAAGATTCATGATTAGTTCAATCGAGTTGAACATATTTGATTGATTCCATTTGCTTCCGCTCCCAGATCAATTAAATGAGTAATGATGTATAACACTTCATATACTTTGAGTATGATGAATTGTTTCAAAATCGAATTTAAGTAATAGTTACCAAATAGCCATATAGATTATCCTTAAGTGCTTGTAGAAGCATTAAGGGTGTAAAGTTAAGTGTTTTGATGCAATTCACTAATTTGTGTAAGGGCTTACACTAATGACTGTTGAGATTGTATAAGGTTTCGGACAAGAACCGTATTCAAAACACCTAAAGATGGTTAAGGAACCATTGTGGCTATGTTATTTAAGAAATGGATTTGTTAGAATCGTTCTAGGCAATAAAGAACAATGAGAGATGGTTACAACGGAAATTGAGTACACTTGCAATCATGAGATGTGCAAGAGGATGGATCCCGCACACTGTGAAAACAGTGGGAGCTATTCTAACGCTAGAGAACTTATTGATACGGTCGTTTCTGTACCAAAAATAATACCTAAATACAACTAATAGAAGCTAGCAGCAAGTAGGGTCGATCTCCACAGGAAGACAAGGTATCTATCTGTAGTCCGTCTATCTATGTCACAATTGGGGGGTTTTAGTTTGGTTTTCTAAACTAATGAATGTTTAAAGGGAAGAGCAGTAAAGGGAGAGCAATAAAAGACAGAAAATATAATAAAGGTGATCAAATAAGAGAGAACATGTCAGGATTTCGGTTCACCATGGTAGTTTATCGACTCAATCGCAAATAGCCTAGACAATCTACTGTGAGAAGGATACAAGAAAGGTCCTTTCGGTCCACTTTCTATCCTAGATTTCCACTAACTTAACTTTCGTCCTCATTATGGTAGTCTACTGTTCATAGCAGGTATGTTCATTCCAATCTTCCGATCCAGGGACGAAATTAACCAAATTAAAATAATTTAGAAGCATGCATTCAACTAAATTGGTGATACAGTTAAATTGCTATGGGGACAGATTATCACATATAAATTGTCTAGCCTATTCTCTACATCGTCACAATCCTACCATGGATTCCCTAATCCCAACATAAAAGAGCTTAGCTACTCATATTACTAATGTTGTCAATATTAATAACTATGAATATGCTAACTAGAGACATAATGAAATAACGGAAATTAAGCATAAACTGAGATTAGGGCAGAATAATTAAGATAATAAAGCAAATATTAAAGCAAGAAAGTAATGAGATTAAGATTAAGAGGAGAAAAGAGATTACAATCACAAGCGATTCCGGCGTAAAGAACAACCAAAATCCAAGCCAAGAGATCCAAGAGTAAAAGTTACAGTGGAAAGTTTAAGGGAGAGATTAAGAGAGTAAGTGGCGTCAGTCAAAAAGTATGTTTATGACCTAATTATGAAAGCTTAAAAAGGAAAACAAAAGTCTATCCCGAAATTAAGCCCAACACGAGTTAATTAATCCCGCGTAACATCAAAACCACTCGATCGAGTAACTTTATATCACTCGATCGAGTAAAATTAAGCTCAAACCACTCTATCGAGTAGAAAATCTACTCGATCGAGTAAACCTTAAATTGACTCTACTCGATCGAGTAGAAAAAGGACTCGATCGAACATAAATCTACTCGATCGAGTACTTTCAAGCGCATATTTCCTGCTTTGCGCACTGAACTTCAAACGGCTGCCATTTCTTCGTTACTTGGGCAAACAGGACGATTCCGGTGGCGTTGGAAAGCCAAGAGGACAAACTTTCATCTCCATTTGGAATCACCTAAATATCCATTGTAGAACTCGAGATATGGCTCTTCAAAGTAGGTACTAACAATTTGAAGTTCTTCCTTTGCTCGCCTAGCTATTTTACTTCTTTGCGCATCTCAAGATAGCTACATTTCCGCTCCAAATTACTCTTCCTCCAAATGCATGCTAAACAGACGGTAAAAGGCTCGATTTCACCATTTTCTGGTTCATTCCTGCAAATAAGACAAAACGACCCAAAGTAGCATATTCGGGGCATTTCGTAGCATAAAACTACGATAATAGCATAGAAATACGTGCATAAAAAGGCCTAAAAGGACAATATAAAATGCACGTATCAAATCTCCCCAAACCAAACCTTTACTCGTCCTCGAGTAAACTAAATGCAAACTAATGGAACGGAAAAGATAACTCAGAGCTAGCTATAACTTGTCTACTTAAACCAGTTTAATGCAAACTAAAATCAACGATTCTGACTACAATGGTCATTACGCAAACGAATTATAAGATGTTCATAAATAAAGCTGACCTATCAACCCTGGAAGACCAACAAAATCGGACTCTCACGTGGTCACTCTTCTCTCATGAAGCAAAGGGTGAAAGTATATGTATAAGAGAGAAAGAGAAAACAGTCACTCACCTAGACTGCGACCCACATAACATGCATGCAACAAAAATGATAGACGATTCAAGCACTACACATACATTCCAACCAACAATGTCCGTCACAGGTGAGGGCTTACAAAAGATATGGGAAAGTGAGGTTCAGGTGAGAAAAGGCAAACCAAATTATGGAAATGTGAAGGTAAAGCGTCAAGCTAGTTCCTAAACAAGGCCATATAAGACCATCCGAATCTCAACTGACTAGAAAATAAAGTACAAGTGCCCTTCATTGGCACACAACTCACCATCCAAAAACACTATCTCCTCAAAAAATGTATAAATAAGAATAAGGAGTAGACCGTCACATGATAGAAATAAAAGCAGACGGTCTCAAAAACCAACAAACTTTCTAACTTTTCTTTCTTTCTTTCTTTACTCACGTGAGTTCAACTTTTTTCGATTTTTTTCTTTTTTTTTTCCTTTTTCTTTTTTTTTTCTCTACTTCACGTTTTTTTTCTCAGCCCCTTTTTTTTTCAATTTCTTTTTTTTCATTTCTTCCTTTCTTCATCCTCCACCAACTCCAATAATGAAAACATGCCAAACCGCAGACGGAATACACATACCACAAAAGACATACTAACTAGCTTGACTAGGCAGGCTCAGTTTTGGATGTAGCTAATGGGTCAAAAAGGCTAAATTTGGCTTAAGTGAAGCTAACTGGGTGAAAATATGAGAAAAGGGGAAATTTGCAAGCACCTCCCTGAATGTGACACCGACCACAAACCCGAATGTATGCATTTGACAAATAATCGAATTTTATGAATGTGCAATAATGATGAACATGTTATGCAAGGAGTACTACTCTCATTTCCTATGTAAACTGGTCATGGATGTCACCAGTTATGGGCTCTAAAACTCAGAAATTATGGAGTAGGTTGCCAATTTATCGAGTCAAGTCTAAACAAATCACTAAATTTGAACAAAAACTCGTAGATATGCGCAAGACTCAGCTAATAACTATCAATTAGATGCAAGGCTTAAGTAAAAATGACAAGTTAAAGTGCAATTTCATCACGGAAATCTACCATTCCGACTCAACCTATATGCAAAAATAAATGTGAAATTTTTATTAATTTTCAATTTTTTTTTTTTTTTTTTTTTTTTTTTTTTTTTTAAAAAAAACAATGCATATGAAATATGAAAATTAAACGTGATAACAGGAATGCAATAAAAAGCCGAATGCGAACACGAGATATGGATGCATAACCTCCCAAACCAAATCGTACAATGCCCTTATTGTACCCAAAAATAAGGAAAGGAAATGCAAACTAGAAAAGAAGAGAGTGAAACGCGGAAAAACTTACAAGAATACGCGAAGTAGGGACCTCCCCAAACCAGCCAGGAACATGGGAGGTCACAGCTAGCGGCTTCAGAGCAGCTAAGTTGCGAACAGAATGCAAGAGTACCTGCAAATTCGCAAATAGCAACCGCACAAAAGGACTGCTAAAGCAAAGAGGGCTAAATTGTTCACAGTCTATAGCCGAGTAGGCTAATTATTAAGGCACACAACAAAACTAAATAAAGTGTTCAAAAATAAATAAAAAGTTCTAAAATTCCGGGCTGCCTCCCGGTAGCGCTAGTTTCAGATAGGTCCCAGCTCGACCTTCTTCTTATCATCCACCGACAGAAATTAATGGCCCACAACAAGGTTGTTGACTGAATGAGGTTCCCTCAGCATCCATCAGCTTGACTTTAGGCATCCATACCATCCGAGCAACAGGAGAACAACAACTTATAGCAGTGTATTGGCCTCCACTTTTTGCCCTTTTGCGCGCTTTCTTCTTGTACGGCCTAGCCTCGTCTATTCCTCCGCCTGGGTCATCAATCCACACCGTTCCAGTCTCCAAAGTCAACGTATGATGCCCACCTCCTGGGTCCGTCAACCCATCAGTACCTGCAGAAGAAGTAACAAAGGAATTAGCTTTAATTGCAGAAATATCGTCTGAAATAAATTTAGACGACCATTCATTGATATCAGCAAAAAAATTACTCGATCGAGCGCTTATGTAGCCCGATCGAAGTATTTTTTCAGCATTTATACTCGATCGAGCAACTTGTGTCACTCGATCGAGGACTTGATTTTCCTCATTGCTCGATCGAGAGCTTTCACCCTCTCGATCGAGTACTTCCTCGGTAATTTCACTCGATCGAGCAAAATAGGGCTCTCGATCGAGTGATTGAGCATGGGTAGGCGAGACAATATCCTCTTGAACGGTATCTTCAGCATCTATGCCATCATTTTCAGCATCAATAGGCAGAATAGGTCCTTCATAGGGCGTATCCGTCCAGGTGCGAATAGCATAGACCGTTTCAGGTTGCTTAGAAGTTTGCTCGGCCATTAGTTGAACCATTTGATTCAGCTGAGTCTGTAGCTTCTCTATACGGATGTCGGCCGCATAAGACTTCGCACCAAGAGTCCGTTGATCCGAAATACTCAAGAGGGGGTGAATTGAGGATTTAAAACTTTTGAAAGCTT